>NW_027274202.1:0-123285 GCF_030028105.1 Mobula birostris | reverse complement strand
TCTGACATAAAGTAGTGTACATTTCAATTTTCCACCAAAGAGCATATTGCAAACCTATTAGAAACATTTTAAGTTAACTTCCCACATGATTCTGAGTAGTTTGAAAGTTGTTCCATCCCTCTGTACAGCAAGACAAAAAGTTGTTTTCTAAGTGCATGCAATGTTTGCAATTAAAGTAGTATACATTTGAATTTTCCACCAAAGTGCAGACTGCAAACCTGATAGAAAGACCTTAGCTTAACTTCCCACATGATTCTGAATGGTTTGAACGTTGTTTCATGCTTCTGAACAGCAAGACAAAAAAGTTGTTTTCCAAGTGCATACAAAGCTTTGGTAATGCAAATAGTACACATTTCAACTTTACACCAAAGTACTTGCTGTTAACCTAATGGAAACACCTTAGTTTAACTTTCCACATGATTATGAGTAGTTTGAAAGTTTTTTCATGCCTGTACACATCAGGACAAAAAAGTTGTTATCTCAGTGCATACAATGATGTGAGAATACTAATGGCATACATTTCAATTTTACACCAAAGTACTTACTGAAAACCTAATGGATACAGCTTAGGTTAACTTCCCACATGATTATGAGCAGTTTGAAAGTTGTTTCATGCCTCTACACATCAAGACAAATAAGTTGTTATCTTAGTGCATACAAGGCTTTGACAATACTAATAGCATACATTTTAATTTTACACCAAAGCACTTACTGCAAACCTAATGGAAACACCTTAGGTTTACTTTCCACATGATTATGAGCAGTTTTAAAGTTCTTTCATGCCTCTACATATCAAGACAAAAAAGTTGTTATCTCAGTGCATACAATGTTCTAACATTAAAGTAGTATACATTTCAATTTTCCACCAAAGTACTTACTGCAAACCTAATGGAAACACCTTAGGTTAACTTCCCACATGATTCTGAGATGTCTGAAAGTTGTTTGATGCCTCTGGACATAAAGACAAAAAAGTTGTTTTCTGAGTGCTTACAATCTTCTGACAAAAGTAGTGTACATTTCAATTTTCCACCAAAGAGCGTAGTGCAAACCTGATGGAAACATTTTAAGTTAACTTCCGACATGATTCTGAGTAGTTTGAATGTTGTTTCATCCCTCTGTACAGCAAGACAAAAAAGCTGTTTTCTAAGTGCATGCAATTCTTTGAAATTAAAGTATAATACATTTGAATTTTCCAACAAAGTGCAGAGTGCAAACCTGATGGAAACACCTTAGCTTAACCTCCCACATGATTCTGAATGGTTTGAAAGTTGCTTCATGCCTCTGAACAGCAAGAGAAAAAAGTTGCTTTGTCAGTGCATACAATGCTCTGGGAATACAAATGGTACACATTTCAACTTTACACCAAAGTACTTCCGGCAAACCTAATGGAAACATCTTAGTATAACTTTCCACATGATTATGAGTAGTTTGAAAGTTGTTTCATGCCTGTACACATGAGGACAAAAAAGTTGTTATCTCAGTGCATAGAATGCTGTGACAATACTAATAGAATACATTTCAATTTTACACCAAAGTACTTACTGCAAACCTAATGGAAACACCTTAGGTTAACTTCCCACATGATTCTGAGATGTCTGAAAGTTGTTCCATGCCTCTGGACATAAAGACAAAAATGTTGTTTTCTGAGTGCTTACAATGTTCTGACATAAAGTAGTGTACATTTCAATTTTCCACCAAAGAGCATATTGCAAACCTATTAGAAACATTTTAAGTTAACTTCCCACATGATTCTGAGTAGTTTGAAAGTTGTTCCATCCCTCTGTACAGCAAGACAAAAAAGTTGTTTTCTAAGTGCATGCAATGTTTGCAATTAAAGTAGTATACATTTGAATTTTCCACCAAAGTGCAGACTGCAAACCTGATAGAAAGACCTTAGCTTAACTTCCCACATGATTCTGAATGGTTTGAACGTTGTTTCATGCTTCTGAACAGCAAGACAAAAAAGTTGTTTTCCAAGTGCATACAAAGCTCTGGTAATGCAAATAGTACACATTTCAACTTTACACCAAAGTACTTGCTGTTAACCTAATGGAAACACCTTAGTTTAACTTTCCACATGATTATGAGTAGTTTGAAAGTTTTTTCATGCATGTACACATCAGGACAAAAAAGTTGTTATCTCAGTGCATACAATGATGTGAGAATACTAATGGCATACATTTCAATTTTACACCAAAGTACTTACTGAAAACCTAATGGATACAGCTTAGGTTAACTTCCCACATGATTATGAGCAGTTTGAAAGTTGTTTCATGCCTCTACACATCAAGACAAATAAGTTGTTATCTTAGTGCATACAAGGCTTTGACAATACTAACAGCATACATTTTAATTTTACACCAAAGCACTTACTGCAAACCTAATGGAAACACCTTAGGTTTACTTTCCACATGATTATGAGCAGTTTGAAAGTTCTTTCATGCCTCTACATATCAAGACAAAAAAGTTGTTATCTCAGTGCATACAATGTTCTAACATTAAAGTAGTATACATTTCAATTTTCCACCAAAGTACTTACTGCAAACCTAATGGAAACACCTTAGGTTCACTTCCCACATAATTCTGAGATGTCTGAAAGTTGTTTCATGCCTCTGGACAATAAGACAAAAAAGTTGTTGTCTGAGTGCTTACTGTGTTCTGACATTAAAGTAGTGTACATTTCAATTTTCCACCAAAGAGCATACTGCAAACCTGATGGAAACATTTTAAGTTAACTTCCCACATGATTCTGAGTAGTTTGAAAGTTGTTTCATCCCTCTGTACAGCAAGACAAAAAAGCTGTTTTCTAAGTGCATGCAATTCTTTGAAATTAATGTATCATACATTTGAATTTTCCAACAAAGTGCAGAGTGCAAACCTGATGGAAACACCTTCGCTTAACCTCCCACATGATTCTGAATGGTTTGAAAGTTGCTTCATGCCTCTGAACAGGAAGATAAAAAAGTTGCTTTGTCAGTGCATACAATGCTCTGGGAATACAAATGGTACACATTTCAACTTTACACCAAAGTACTTGTGGCAAACCTAATGGAAACACCTTAGTTTAACTTTCCACATGATTATGAGTAGTTTGAAAGTTGTTTCATGCCTGTACACATCATGACAAAAAAGTTGTTATCTCAGTGCATACAATGCTGTGACAATACTAATAGCATAGATTTCAATTTTACACCAAAGTACTTACTGCAAACCTAATGGAAACACCTTAGGTTAACTTCCCACATGATTCTGAGACGTCTGAAAGTTGTTTCATGCCTCTGGACATAAAGACAAAAATGTTGTTTTCTGAGTGCTTACAATGTTCTGACATAAAGTAGTGTACATTTCAATTTTCCACCAAAGAGCATATTGCAAACCTATTAGAAACATTTTAAGTTAACTTCCCACATGATTCTGAGTAGTTTGAAAGTTGTTCCATCCCTCTGTACAGCAAGACAAAAAAGTTGTTTTCTAAGTGCATGCAATGTTTGCAATTAAAGTAGTATACATTTGAATTTTCCACCAAAGTGCAGACTGCAAACCTGATAGAAAGACCTTAGCTTAACTTCCCACATGATTCTGAATGGTTTGAACGTTGTTTCATGCTTCTGAACAGCAAGACAAAAAAGTTGTTTTCCAAGTGCATACAAAGCTTTGGTAATGCAAATAGTACACATTTCAACTTTACACCAAAGTACTTGCTGTTAACCTAATGGAAACACCTTAGTTTAACTTTCCACATCATTATGAGTAGTTTGAAAGTTTTTTCATGCCTGTACACATCAGGACAAAAAAGTTGTTATCTCAGTGCATACAATGAGGTGAGAATACTAATGGCATACATTTCAATTTTACACCAAAGTACTTACTGAAAACCTAATGGATACAGCTTAGGTTAACTTCCCACATGATTATGAGCAGTTTGAAAGTTGTTTCATGCCTCTACACATCAAGACAAATAAGTTGTTATCTTAGTGCATACAAGGCTTTGACAATACTAATAGCATACATTTTAATTTTACACCAAAGCACTTACTGCAAACCTAATGGAAACACCTTAGGTTTACTTTCCACATGATTATGAGCAGTTTTAAAGTTGTTTCATGCCTCTACATATCAAGACAAAAAAGTTGTTATCTCAGTGCATACAATGTTCTAACATTAAAGTAGTATACATTTCAATTTTCCACCAAAGTACTTACTGCAAACCTAATGGAAACACCTTAGGTTCACTTCCCACATAATTCTGAGATGTCTGAAAGTTGTTTCATGCCTCTGGACAAAAAGACAAAAAAGTTGTTGTCTGAGTGCTTACTGTGTTCTGACATTAAAGTAGTGTACATTTCAATTTTCCACCAAAGAGCATACTGCAAACCTGATGGAAACATTTTAAGTTAACTTCCCACATGATTCTGAGTAGTTTGAAAGTTGTTTCATCCCTCTGTACAGCAAGACAAAAAAGCTGTTTTCTAAGTGCATGCAATTCTTTGAAATTAATGTATCATACATTTGAATTTTCCAACAAAGTGCAGAGTGCAAACCTGATGGAAACACCTTCGCTTAACCTCCCACATGATTCTGAATGGCTTGAAAGTTGCTTCATGCCTCTGAACTGGAAGATAAAAAAGTTGCTTTGTCAGTGCATACAATGCTCTGGGAATACAAATGGTACACATTTCAACTTTACACCAAAGTACTTGTGGCAAACCTAATGGAAACACCTTAGTTTAACTTTCCACATGATTATGAGTAGTTTGAAAGTTGTTTCATGCCTGTACACATCATGACAAAAAAGTTGTTATCTCAGTGCATACAATGCTGTGACAATACTAATAGCATAGATTTCAATTTTACACCAAAGTACTTACTGCAAACCTAATGGAAACACCTTAGGTTAACTTCCCACATGATTCTGAGATGTCTGAAAGTTGTTTCATGCCTCTGGACATAAAGACAAAAATGTTGTTTTCTGAGTGCTTACAATGTTCTGACATAAAGTAGTGTACATTTCAATTTTCCACCAAAGAGCATATGGCAAACCTATTAGAAACATTTTAAGTTAACTTCCCACATGATTCTGAGTAGTTTGAAAGTTGTTCCATCCCTCTGTACAGCAAGACAAAAAAGTTGTTTTCTAAGTGCATGCAATGTTTGCAATTAAAGTAGTATACATTTGAATTTTCCACCAAAGTGCAGACTGCAAACCTGATAGAAAGACCTTAGCTTAACTTCCCACATGATTCTGAATGGTTTGAACGTTGTTTCATGCTTCTGAACAGCAAGACAAAAAAGTTGTTTTCCAAGTGCATACAAAGCTCTGGGAATGCAAATAGTACACATTTCAACTTTACACCAAAGTACTTGCTGTTAACCTAATGGAAACACCTTAGTTTAACTTTCCACATGATTATGAGCAGTTTGAAAGTTGTTTCATGCCTCTACACATCAAGACAAATAAGTTGTTATCTTAGTGTATACAAGGCTTTGACAATACTAATAGCATACATTTTAATTTTACACCAAAGCACTTACTGCAAACCTAATGGAAACACCTTAGGTTTACTTTCCACATGATTATGAGCAGTTTGAAAGTTGTTTCATGCCTCTACATATCAAGACAAAAAAGTTGTTATCTCAGTGCATACAATGTTCTAACATTAAAGTAGTATACATTTCAATTTTCCACCAAAGTACTTACTGCAAACCTAATGGAAACACCTTAGGTTCACTTCCCACATAATTCTGAGATGTCTGAAAGTTGTTTCATGCCTCTGGACAAAAAGACAAAAAAGTTGTTGTCTGAGTGCTTACTGTGTTCTGACATTAAAGTAGTGTACATTTCAATTTTCCACCAAAGAGCATACTGCAAACCTGATGGAAACATTTTAAGTTAACTTCCCACATGATTCTGAGTAGTTTGAAAGTTGTTTCATCCCTCTGTACAGCAAGACAAAAAAGCTGTTTTCTAAGTGCATGCAATTCTTTGAAATTAATGTATCATACATTTGAATTTTCCAACAAAGTGCAGAGTGCAAACCTGATGGAAACACCTTCGCTTAACCTCCCACATGATTCTGAATGGTTTGAAAGTTGCTTCATGCCTCTGAACTGGAAGATAAAAAAGTTGCTTTATCAGTGCATACAATGCTCTGGGAATACAAATGGTACAAATTTCAACTTTACACCAAAGTACTTGTGGCAAACCTAATGGAAACACCTTAGTTTAACTTTCCACATGATTATGAGTAGTTTGAAAGTTGTTTCATGCCTGTACACATCATGACAAAAAAGTTGTTATCTCAGTGCATACAATGCTGTGACAATACTAATAGCATAGATTTCAATTTTACACCAAAGTACTTACTGCAAACCTAATGGAAACACCTTAGGTTAACTTCCCACATGATTCTGAGATGTCTGAAAGTTGTTTCATGCCTCTGGACATAAAGACAAAAATGTTGTTTTCTGAGTGCTTACAATGTTCTGACATAAAGTAGTGTACATTTCAATTTTCCACCAAAGAGCATATGGCAAACCTATTAGAAACATTTTAAGTTAACTTCCCACATGATTCTGAGTAGTTTGAAAGTTGTTCCATCCCTCTGTACAGCAAGACAAAAAAGTTGTTTTCCAAGTGCATACAAAGCTTTGGTAATTCAAATAGTACACATTTCAACTTTACACCAAAGTACTTGCTGTTAACCTAATGGAAACACCTTAGTTTAACTTTCCACATGATTAGGAGTAGTTTGAAAGTTTTTTCATGCCTGTACACATCAGGACAAAAAAGTTGTTATATCAGTGCATACAATGATGTGAGAATACTAATGGCATACATTTCAATTTTACACCAAAGTACTTACTGAAAACCTAATGGATACAGCTTAGGTTAACTTCCCACATGATTATGAGCAGTTTGAAAGTTGTTTCATGCCTCTACACATCAAGACAAATAAGTTGTTATCTTAGTGCATACAAGGCTTTGACAATACTAATAGCATACATTTTAATTTTACACCAAAGCACTTACTGCAAACCTAATGGAAACACCTTAGGTGTACTTTCCACATGATTATGAGCAGTTTTAAAGTTCTTTCATGCCTCTACATATCAAGACAAAAAAGTTGTTATCTCAGTGCATACAATGTTCTAACATTAAAGTAGTATACATTCAATTTTCCACCAAAGTACTTACTGCAAACCTAATGGAAACACCTTAGGTTCACTTCCCACATAATTCTGAGATGTCTGAAAGTTGTTTCATGCCTCTGGACAAAAAGACAAAAAAGTTGTTGTCTGAGTGCTTACTGTGTTCTGACATTAAAGTAGTGTACATTTCAATTTTCCACCAAAGAGCATACTGCAAACCTGATGGAAACATTTTAAGTTAACTTCCCACATGATTCTGAGTAGTTTGAAAGTTGTTTCATCCCTCTGTACAGCAAGACAAAAAAGCTGTTTTCTAAGTGCATGCAATTCTTTGAAATTAATGTATCATACATTTGAATTTTCCAACAAAGTGCAGAGTGCAAACCTGATGGAAACACCTTCGCTTAACCTCCCACATGATTCTGAATGGTTTGAAAGTTGCTTCATGCCTCTGAACAGCAAGAGAAAAAAGTTGCTTTGTCAGTGCATACAATGCTCTGGGAATACAAATGGTACACATTTCAACTTTACACCAAAGTACTTGTGGCAAACCTAATGGAAACACCTTAGTTTAACTTTCCACATGATTATGAGTAGTTTGAAAGTTGTTTCATGCCTGTACACATCACGACAAAAAAGTTGTTATCTCAGTGCATACAAGGCTTTGACAATACTAATAGCATACATTTTAATTATTACCCCAAAGCACTTACTGCAAACCTAATGGAAACACCTTAGGTTTACTTTCCACATGATTATGAGCAGTTTGAAAGTTGTTTCTTGCCTCTACATATCAAGACAAAAAAGTTGTTATCTCAGTGCATACAATGTTCTAACATTAAAGTAGTATACATTTCAATTTTCCACCAAAGTACTTACTGCAAACCTAATGGAAACACCTTAGGTTAACTTCCCACATGATTCTGAGATGTCTGAAAGTTGTTTCATGCCTCTGGACATAAAGACAAAAAAGTTGTTTTCTGAGTGCTTACAATCTTCTGACATTAAAGTAGTGTACATTTCAATTTTCCACCAAAGAGCGTAGTGCAAACCTGATGGAAACATTTTAAGTTAACTTCCGACATGATTCTGAGTAGTTTGAATGTTGTTTCATCCCTCTGTACAGCAAGACAAAAAAGCTGTTTTCTAAGTGCATGCAATTCTTTGAAATTAAAGTATAATACATTTGAATTTTCCAACAAAGTGCAGAGTGCAAACCTGATGGAAACACCTTAGCTTAACCTCCCACATGATTCTGAATGGTTTGAAAGTTGCTTCATGCCTCTGAACAGCAAGAGAAAAAAGTTGCTTTGTCAGTGCATACAATGCTCTGGGAATACAAATGGTACACATTTCAACTTTACACCAAAGTACTTCCGGCAAACCTAATGGAAACACCTTAGTTTAACTTTCCACATGATTATGAGTAGTTTGAAAGTTGTTTCATGCCTGTACACATGAGGACAAAAAAGTTGTTATCTCAGTGCATACAATGCTGTGACAATACTAATAGAATACATTTCAATTTTACACCAAAGTACTTACTGCAAACCTAATGGAAACACCTTAGGTTAACTTCCCACATGATTCTGAGATGTCTGAAAGTTGTTTCATGCCTCTGGACATAAAGACAAAAATGTTGTTTTCTGAGTGCTTACAATGTTCTGACATAAAGTAGTGTACATTTCAATTTTCCACCAAAGAGCATATTGCAAACCTATTAGAAACATTTTAAGTTAACTTCCCACATGATTCTGAGTAGTTTGAAAGTTGTTCCATCCCTCTGTACAGCAAGACAAAAAAGTTGTTTTCTAAGTGCATGCAATGTTTGCAATTAAAGTAGTATACATTTGAATTTTCCACCAAAGTGCAGACTGCAAACCTGATAGAAAGACCTTAGCTTAACTTCCCACATGATTCTGAATGGTTTGAACGTTGTTTCATGCTTCTGAACAGCAAGACAAAAAAGTTGTTTTCCAAGTGCATACAAAGCTCTGGTAATGCAAATAGTACACATTTCAACTTTACACCAAAGTACTTGCTGTTAACCTAATGGAAACACCTTAGTTTAACTTTCCACATGATTATGAGTAGTTTGAAAGTTTTTTCATGCATGTACACATCAGGACAAAAAAGTTGTTATCTCAGTGCATACAATGATGTGAGAATACTAATGGCATACATTTCAATTTTACACCAAAGTACTTACTGAAAACCTAATGGATACAGCTTAGGTTAACTTCCCACATGATTATGAGCAGTTTGAAAGTTGTTTCATGCCTCTACACATCAAGACAAATAAGTTGTTATCTTAGTGCATACAAGGCTTTGACAATACTAACAGCATACATTTTAATTTTACACCAAAGCACTTACTGCAAACCTAATGGAAACACCTTAGGTTTACTTTCCACATGATTATGAGCAGTTTGAAAGTTCTTTCATGCCTCTACATATCAAGACAAAAAAGTTGTTATCTCAGTGCATACAATGTTCTAACATTAAAGTAGTATACATTTCAATTTTCCACCAAAGTACTTACTGCAAACCTAATGGAAACACCTTAGGTTCACTTCCCACATAATTCTGAGATGTCTGAAAGTTGTTTCATGCCTCTGGACAAAAAGACAAAAAAGTTGTTGTCTGAGTGCTTACTGTGTTCTGACATTAAAGTAGTGTACATTTCAATTTTCCACCAAAGAGCATACTGCAAACCTGATGGAAACATTTTAAGTTAACTTCCCACATGATTCTGAGTAGTTTGAAAGTTGTTTCATCCCTCTGTACAGCAAGACAAAAAAGCTGTTTTCTAAGTGCATGCAATTCTTTGAAATTAATGTATCATACATTTGAATTTTCCAACAAAGTGCAGAGTGCAAACCTGATGGAAACACCTTCGCTTAACCTCCCACATGATTCTGAATGGTTTGAAAGTTGCTTCATGCCTCTGAACAGGAAGATAAAAAAGTTGCTTTGTCAGTGCATACAATGCTCTGGGAATACAAATGGTACACATTTCAACTTTACACCAAAGTACTTGTGGCAAACCTAATGGAAACACCTTAGTTTAACTTTCCACATGATTATGAGTAGTTTGAAAGTTGTTTCATGCCTGTACACATCATGACAAAAAAGTTGTTATCTCAGTGCATACAATGCTGTGACAATACTAATAGCATAGATTTCAATTTTACACCAAAGTACTTACTGCAAACCTAATGGAAACACCTTAGGTTAACTTCCCACATGATTCTGAGACGTCTGAAAGTTGTTTCATGCCTCTGGACATAAAGACAAAAATGTTGTTTTCTGAGTGCTTACAATGTTCTGACATAAAGTAGTGTACATTTCAATTTTCCACCAAAGAGCATATTGCAAACCTATTAGAAACATTTTAAGTTAACTTCCCACATGATTCTGAGTAGTTTGAAAGTTGTTCCATCCCTCTGTACAGCAAGACAAAAAAGTTGTTTTCTAAGTGCATGCAATGTTTGCAATTAAAGTAGTATACATTTGAATTTTCCACCAAAGTGCAGACTGCAAACCTGATAGAAAGACCTTAGCTTAACTTCCCACATGATTCTGAATGGTTTGAACGTTGTTTCATGCTTCTGAACAGCAAGACAAAAAAGTTGTTTTCCAAGTGCATACAAAGCTTTGGTAATGCAAATAGTACACATTTCAACTTTACACCAAAGTACTTGCTGTTAACCTAATGGAAACACCTTAGTTTAACTTTCCACATCATTATGAGTAGTTTGAAAGTTTTTTCATGCCTGTACACATCAGGACAAAAAAGTTGTTATCTCAGTGCATACAATGATGTGAGAATACTAATGGCATACATTTCAATTTTACACCAAAGTACTTACTGAAAACCTAATGGATACAGCTTAGGTTAACTTCCCACATGATTATGAGCAGTTTGAAAGTTGTTTCATGCCTCTACACATCAAGACAAATAAGTTGTTATCTTAGTGCATACAAGGCTTTGACAATACTAATAGCATACATTTTAATTTTACACCAAAGCACTTACTGCAAACCTAATGGAAACACCTTAGGTTTACTTTCCACATGATTATGAGCAGTTTTAAAGTTCTTTCATGCCTCTACATATCAAGACAAAAAAGTTGTTATCTCAGTGCATACAATGTTCTAACATTAAAGTAGTATACATTTCAATTTTCCACCAAAGTACTTACTGCAAACCTAATGGAAACACCTTAGGTTAACTTCCCACATGATTCTGAGATGTCTGAAAGTTGTTTCATGCCTCTGGACATAAAGACAAAAAAGTTGTTTTCTGAGTGCTTACAATCTTCTGACATTAAAGTAGTGTACATTTCAATTTTCCACCAAAGAGCGTAGTGCAAACCTGATGGAAACATTTTAAGTTAACTTCCGACATGATTCTGAGTAGTTTGAATGTTGTTTCATCCCTCTGTACAGCAAGACAAAAAAGCTGTTTTCTAAGTGCATGCAATTCTTTGAAATTAAAGTATAATACATTTGAATTTTCCAACAAAGTGCAGAGTGCAAACCTGATGGAAACACCTTAGCTTAACCTCCCACATGATTCTGAATGGTTTGAAAGTTGCTTCATGCCTCTGAACAGCAAGAGAAAAAAGTTGCTTTGTCAGTGCATACAATGCTCTGGGAATACAAATGGTACACATTTCAACTTTACACCAAAGTACTTCCGGCAAACCTAATGGAAACATCTTAGTATAACTTTCCACATGATTATGAGTAGTTTGAAAGTTGTTTCATGCCTGTACACATGAGGACAAAAAAGTTGTTATCTCAGTGCATACAATGCTGTGACAATACTAATAGAATACATTTCAATTTTACACCAAAGTACTTACTGCAAACCTAATGGAAACACCTTAGGTTAACTTCCCACATGATTCTGAGATGTCTGAAAGTTGTTCCATGCCTCTGGACATAAAGACAAAAATGTTGTTTTCTGAGTGCTTACAATGTTCTGACATAAAGTAGTGTACATTTCAATTTTCCACCAAAGAGCATATTGCAAACCTATTAGAAACATTTTAAGTTAACTTCCCACATGATTCTGAGTAGTTTGAAAGTTGTTCCATCCCTCTGTACAGCAAGACAAAAAAGTTGTTTTCTAAGTGCATGCAATGTTTGCAATTAAAGTAGTATACATTTGAATTTTCCACCAAAGTGCAGACTGCAAACCTGATAGAAAGACCTTAGCTTAACTTCCCACATGATTCTGAATGGTTTGAACGTTGTTTCATGCTTCTGAACAGCAAGACAAAAAAGTTGTTTTCCAAGTGCATACAAAGCTCTGGTAATGCAAATAGTACACATTTCAACTTTACACCAAAGTACTTGCTGTTAACCTAATGGAAACACCTTAGTTTAACTTTCCACATGATTATGAGTAGTTTGAAAGTTTTTTCATGCATGTACACATCAGGACAAAAAAGTTGTTATCTCAGTGCATACAATGATGTGAGAATACTAATGGCATACATTTCAATTTTACACCAAAGTACTTACTGAAAACCTAATGGATACAGCTTAGGTTAACTTCCCACATGATTATGAGCAGTTTGAAAGTTGTTTCATGCCTCTACACATCAAGACAAATAAGTTGTTATCTTAGTGCATACAAGGCTTTGACAATACTAACAGCATACATTTTAATTTTACACCAAAGCACTTACTGCAAACCTAATGGAAACACCTTAGGTTTACTTTCCACATGATTATGAGCAGTTTGAAAGTTCTTTCATGCCTCTACATATCAAGACAAAAAAGTTGTTATCTCAGTGCATACAATGTTCTAACATTAAAGTAGTATACATTTCAATTTTCCACCAAAGTACTTACTGCAAACCTAATGGAAACACCTTAGGTTCACTTCCCACATAATTCTGAGATGTCTGAAAGTTGTTTCATGCCTCTGGACAAAAAGACAAAAAAGTTGTTGTCTGAGTGCTTACTGTGTTCTGACATTAAAGTAGTGTACATTTCAATTTTCCACCAAAGAGCATACTGCAAACCTGATGGAAACATTTTAAGTTAACTTCCCACATGATTCTGAGTAGTTTGAAAGTTGTTTCATCCCTCTGTACAGCAAGACAAAAAAGCTGTTTTCTAAGTGCATGCAATTCTTTGAAATTAATGTATCATACATTTGAATTTTCCAACAAAGTGCAGAGTGCAAACCTGATGGAAACACGTTCGCTTAACCTCCCACATGATTCTGAATGGTTTGAAAGTTGCTTCATGCCTCTGAACAGGAAGATAAAAAAGTTGCTTTGTCAGTGCATACAATGCTCTGGGAATACAAATGGTACACATTTCAACTTTACACCAAAGTACTTGTGGCAAACCTAATGGAAACACCTTAGTTTAACTTTCCACATGATTATGAGTAGTTTGAAAGTTGTTTCATGCCTGTACACATCATGACAAAAAAGTTGTTATCTCAGTGCATACAATGCTGTGACAATACTAATAGCATAGATTTCAATTTTACACCAAAGTACTTACTGCAAACCTAATGGAAACACCTTAGGTTAACTTCCCACATGATTCTGAGACGTCTGAAAGTTGTTTCATACCTCTGGACATAAAGACAAAAATGTTGTTTTCTGAGTGCTTACAATGTTCTGACATAAAGTAGTGTACATTTCAATTTTCCACCAAAGAGCATATTGCAAACCTATTAGAAACATTTTAAGTTAACTTCCCACATGATTCTGAGTAGTTTGAAAGTTGTTCCATCCCTCTGTACAGCAAGACAAAAAAGTTGTTTTCTAAGTGCATGCAATGTTTGCAATTAAAGTAGTATACATTTGAATTTTCCACCAAAGTGCAGACTGCAAACCTGATAGAAAGACCTTAGCTTAACTTCCCACATGATTCTGAATGGTTTGAACGTTGTTTCATGCTTCTGAACAGCAAGACAAAAAAGTTGTTTTCCAAGTGCATACAAAGCTTTGGTAATGCAAATAGTACACATTTCAACTTTACACCAAAGTACTTGCTGTTAACCTAATGGAAACACCTTAGTTTAACTTTCCACATGATTATGAGTAGTTTGAAAGTTTTTTCATGCCTGTACACATCAGGACAAAAAAGTTGTTATCTCAGTGCATACAATGATGTGAGAATACTAATGGCATACATTTCAATTTTACACCAAAGTACTTACTGAAAACCTAATGGATACAGCTTAGGTTAACTTCCCACATGATTATGAGCAGTTTGAAAGTTGTTTCATGCCTCTACACATCAAGACAAATAAGTTGTTATCTTAGTGCATACAAGGCTTTGACAATACTAATAGCATACATTTTAATTTTACACCAAAGCACTTACTTCAAACCTAATGGAAACACCTTAGGTTTACTTTCCACATGATTATGAGCAGTTTTAAAGTTCTTTCATGCCTCTACATATCAAGACAAAAAAGTTGTTATCTCAGTGCATACAATGTTCTAACATTAAAGTAGTATACATTTCAATTTTCCACCAAAGTACTTACTGCAAACCTAATGGAAACACCTTAGGTTAACTTCCCACATGATTCTGAGATGTCTGAAAGTTGTTTCATGCCTCTGGACATAAAGACAAAAAAGTTGTTTTCTGAGTGCTTACAATCTTCTGACATTAAAGTAGTGTACATTTCAATTTTCCACCAAAGAGCGTAGTGCAAACCTGATGGAAACATTTTAAGTTAACTTCCGACATGATTCTGAGTAGTTTGAATGTTGTTTTATCCCTCTGTACAGCAAGACAAAAAAGCTGTTTTCTAAGTGCATGCAATTCTTTGAAATTAAAGTATAATACATTTGAATTTTCCAACAAAGTGCAGAGTGCAAACCTGATGGAAACACCTTAGCTTAACCTCCCACATGATTCTGAATGGTTTGAAAGTTGCTTCATGCCTCTGAACAGCAAGAGAAAAAAGTTGCTTTGTCAGTGCATACAATGCTCTGGGAATACAAATGGTACACATTTCAACTTTACACCAAAGTACTTCCGGCAAACCTAATGGAAACATCTTAGTATAACTTTCCACATGATTATGAGTAGTTTGAAAGTTGTTTCATGCCTGTACACATGAGGACAAAAAAGTTGTTATCTCAGTGCATACAATGCTGTGACAATACTAATAGAATACATTTCAATTTTACACCAAAGTACTTACTGCAAACCTAATGGAAACACCTTAGGTTAACTTCCCACATGATTCTGAGATGTCTGAAAGTTGTTCCATGCCTCTGGACATAAAGACAAAAATGTTGTTTTCTGAGTGCTTACAATGTTCTGACATAAAGTAGTGTACATTTCAATTTTCCACCAAAGAGCATATTGCAAACCTATTAGAAACATTTTAAGTTAACTTCCCACATGATTCTGAGTAGTTTGAAAGTTGTTCCATCCCTCTGTACAGCAAGACAAAAAAGTTGTTTTCTAAGTGCATGCAATGTTTGCAATTAAAGTAGTATACATTTGAATTTTCCACCAAAGTGCAGACTGCAAACCTGATAGAAAGACCTTAGCTTAACTTCCCACATGATTCTGAATGGTTTGAACGTTGTTTCATGCTTCTGAACAGCAAGACAAAAAAGTTGTTTTCCAAGTGCATACAAAGCTCTGGTAATGCAAATAGTACACATTTCAACTTTACACCAAAGTACTTGCTGTTAACCTAATGGAAACACCTTAGTTTAACTTTCCACATGATTATGAGTAGTTTGAAAGTTTTTTCATGCATGTACACATCAGGACAAAAAAGTTGTTATCTCAGTGCATACAATGATGTGAGAATACTAATGGCATACATTTCAATTTTACACCAAAGTACTTACTGAAAACCTAATGGATACAGCTTAGGTTAACTTCCCACATGATTATGAGCAGTTTGAAAGTTGTTTCATGCCTCTACACATCAAGACAAATAAGTTGTTATCTTAGTGCATACAAGGCTTTGACAATACTAACAGCATACATTTTAATTTTACACCAAAGCACTTACTGCAAACCTAATGGAAACACCTTAGGTTTACTTTCCACATGATTATGAGCAGTTTGAAAGTTCTTTCATGCCTCTACATATCAAGACAAAAAAGTTGTTATCTCAGTGCATACAATGTTCTAACATTAAAGTAGTATACATTTCAATTTTCCACCAAAGTACTTACTGCAAACCTAATGGAAACACCTTAGGTTCACTTCCCACATAATTCTGAGATGTCTGAAAGTTGTTTCATGCCTCTGGACAAAAAGACAAAAAAGTTGTTGTCTGAGTGCTTACTGTGTTCTGACATTAAAGTAGTGTACATTTCAATTTTCCACCAAAGAGCATACTGCAAACCTGATGGAAACATTTTAAGTTAACTTCCCACATGATTCTGAGTAGTTTGAAAGTTGTTTCATCCCTCTGTACAGCAAGACAAAAAAGCTGTTTTCTAAGTGCATGCAATTCTTTGAAATTAATGTATCATACATTTGAATTTTCCAACAAAGTGCAGAGTGCAAACCTGATGGAAACACCTTCGCTTAACCTCCCACATGATTCTGAATGGTTTGAAAGTTGCTTCATGCCTCTGAACAGGAAGATAAAAAAGTTGCTTTGTCAGTGCATACAATGCTCTGGGAATACAAATGGTACACATTTCAACTTTACACCAAAGTACTTGTGGCAAACCTAATGGAAACACCTTAGTTTAACTTTCCACATGATTATGAGTAGTTTGAAAGTTGTTTCATGCCTGTACACATCATGACAAAAAAGTTGTTATCTCAGTGCATACAATGCTGTGACAATACTAATAGAATACATTTCAATTTTACACCAAAGTACTTACTGCAAACCTAATGGAAACACCTTAGGTTAACTTCCCACATGATTCTGAGACGTCTGAAAGTTGTTTCATGCCTCTGGACATAAAGACAAAAATGTTGTTTTCTGAGTGCTTACAATGTTCTGACATAAAGTAGGGTACATTTCAATTTTCCACCAAAGAGCATATTGCAAACCTATTAGAAACATTTTAAGTTAACTTCCCACATGATTCTGAATGGTTTGAACGTTGTTTCATGCTTCTGAACAGCAAGACAAAAAAGTTGTTTTCCAAGTGCATACAAAGCTCTGGTAATGCAAATAGTACACATTTCAACTTTACACCAAAGTACTTGCTGTTAACCTAATGGAAACACCTTAGTTTAACTTTCCACATGATTATGAGTAGTTTGAAAGTTTTTTCATGCATGTACACATCAGGACAAAAAAGTTGTTATCTCAGTGCATACAATGATGTGAGAATACTAATGGCATACATTTCAATTTTACACCAAAGTACTTACTGAAAACCTAATGGAAACAGCTTAGGTTAACTTCCCACATGATTATGAGCAGTTTGAAAGTTGTTTCATGCCTCTACACATCAAGACAAGTAAGTTGTTATCTTAGTGTATACAAGGCTTTGACAATACTAATAGCATACATTTTAATTTTACACCAAAGCACTTACTGCAAACCTAATGGAAACACCTTAGGTTTACTTTCCACATGATTATGAGCAGTTTGAAAGTTGTTTCATGCCTCTACATATCAAGACAAAAAAGTTGTTATCTCAGTGCATACAATGTTCTAACATTAAAGTAGTATACATTTCAATTTTCCACCAAAGTACTTACTGCAAACCTAATGGAAACACCTTAGGTTCACTTCCCACATAATTCTGAGATGTCTGAAAGTTGTTTCATGCCTCTGGACAAAAAGACAAAAAAGTTGTTGTCTGAGTGCTTACTGTGTTCTGACATTAAAGTAGTGTACATTTCAATTTTCCACCAAAGAGCATACTGCAAACCTGATGGAAACATTTTAAGTTAACTTCCCACATGATTCTGAGTAGTTTGAAAGTTGTTTCATCCCTCTGTACAGCAAGACAAAAAAGCTGTTTTCTAAGTGCATGCAATTCTTTGAAATTAATGTATCATACATTTGAATTTTCCAACAAAGTGCAGAGTGCAAACCTGATGGAAACACCTTCGCTTAACCTCCCACATGATTCTGAATGGTTTGAAAGTTGCTTCATGCCTCTGAACTGGAAGATAAAAAAGTTGCTTTATCAGTGCATACAATGCTCTGGGAATACAAATGGTACAAATTTCAACTTTACACCAAAGTACTTGTGGCAAACCTAATGGAAACACCTTAGTTTAACTTTCCACATGATTATGAGTAGTTTGAAAGTTGTTTCATGCCTGTACACATCATGACAAAAAAGTTGTTATCTCAGTGCATACAATGCTGTGACAATACTAATAGCATAGATTTCAATTTTACACCAAAGTACTTACTGCAAACCTAATGGAAACACCTTAGGTTAACTTCCCACATGATTCTGAGATGTCTGAAAGTTGTTTCATGCCTCTGGACATAAAGACAAAAATGTTGTTTTCTGAGTGCTTACAATGTTCTGACATAAAGTAGTGTACATTTCAATTTTCCACCAAAGAGCATATGGCAAACCTATTAGAAACATTTTAAGTTAACTTCCCACATGATTCTGAGTAGTTTGAAAGTTGTTCCATCCCTCTGTACAGCAAGACAAAAAAGTTGTTTTCTAAGTGCATGCAATGTTTGCAATTAAAGTAGTATACATTTGAATTTTCCACCAAAGTGCAGACTGCAAACCTGATAGAAAGACCTTAGCTTAACTTCCCACATGATTCTGAATGGTTTGAACGTTGTTTCATGCTTCTGAACAGCAAGACAAAAAAGTTGTTTTCCAAGTGCATACAAAGCTCTGGTAATGCAAATAGTACACATTTCAACTTTACACCAAAGTACTTGCTGTTAACCTAATGGAAACACCTTAGTTTAACTTTCCACATGATTATGAGTAGTTTGAAAGTTGTTTCATGCCTCGACACATCAAGACAAAAAAGTTGTTATCTCAGTGCATACAAGGCTTTGACAATACAAATAGCATACATTTTAATTTTACACCAAAGCACTTACTGCAAACCTAATGGAAACACCTTAGGTTTACTTTCCACATGATTATGAGCAGTTTGAAAGTTGTTTCATGCCTCTACATATCAAGACAAAAAAGTTGTTATCTCAGTGCATACAATGTTCTAACATTAAAGTAGTATACATTTCAATTTTCCACCAAAGTACTTACTGCAAACCTAATGGAAACACCTTAGGTTCACTTCCCACATAATTCTGAGATGTCTGAAAGTTGTTTCATGCCTCTGGACAAAAAGACAAAAAAGTTGTTGTCTGAGTGCTTACTGTGTTCTGACATTAAAGTAGTGTACATTTCAATTTTCCACCAAAGAGCAGAGTGCAAACCTGATGGAAACATTTTAAGTTAACTTCCCACATGATTCTGAGTAGTTTGAAAGTTGTTTCATCCCTCTGTACAGCAAGACAAAAAAGCTGTTTTCTAAGTGCATGCAATTCTTTGAAATTAATGTATCATACATTTGAATTTTCCAACAAAGTGCAGAGTGCAAACCTGATGGAAACACCTTCGCTTAACCTCCCACATGATTCTGAATGGTTTGAAAGTTGCTTCATGCCTCTGAACAGGAAGATAAAAAAGTTGCTTTGTCAGTGCATACAATGCTCTGGGAATACAAATGGTACACATTTCAACTTTACACCAAAGTACTTGTGGCAAACCTAATGGAAACACCTTAGTTTAACTTTCCACATGATTATGAGTAGTTTGAAAGTTGTTTCATGCCTGTACACATCAGGACAAAAAAGTTGTTATCTCAGTGCTTACAATGCTGTGACAATACTAATAGCATAGATTTCAATTTTACACCAAAGTACTTACTGCAAACCTAATGGAAACACCTTAGGTTAACTTCCCACATGATTCTGAGACGTCTGAAAGTTGTTTCATGCCTCTGGACATAAAGACAAAAATGTTGTTTTCTGAGTGCTTACAATGTTCTGACATAAAGTAGTGTACATTTCAATTTTCCACCAAAGAGCATATTGCAAACCTATTAGAAACATTTTAAGTTAACTTCCCACATGATTCTGAGTAGTTTGAAAGTTGTTCCATCCCTCTGTATAGCAAGACAAAAAAGTTGTTTTCTAAGTGCATGCAATGTTTGCAATTAAAGTAGTATACATTTGAATTTTCCACCAAAGTGCAGACTGCAAACCTGATAGAAAGACCTTAGCTTAACTTCCCACATGATTCTGAATGGTTTGAACGTTGTTTCATGCTTCTGAACAGCAAGACAAAAAAGTTGTTTTCCAAGTGCATACAAAGCTTTGGTAATGCAAATAGTACACATTTCAACTTTACACCAAAGTACTTGCTGTTAACCTAATGGAAACACCTTAGTTTAACTTTCCACATGATTATGAGTAGTTTGAAAGTTGTTTCATGCATGTACACATCAGGACAAAAAAGTTGCTATCTCAGTGCATACAATGCTGTGACAATACTAATAGAATACATTTCAATTTTACACCAAAGTACTTACTGCAAACCTAATGGAAACACCTTAGGTTAACTTCCCACATGATTCTGAGACGTCTGAAAGTTGTTTCATGCCTCTGGACATAAAGACAAAAATGTTGTTTTCTGAGTGCTTACAATGTTCTGACATAAAGTAGTGTACATTTCAATTTTCCACCAAAGAGCATATTGCAAACCTATTAGAAACATTTTAAGTTAACTTCCCACATGATTCTGAATGGTTTGAACGTTGTTTCATGCTTCTGAACAGCAAGACAAAAAAGTTGTTTTCCAAGTGCATACAAAGCTCTGGTAATGCAAATAGTACACATTTCAACTTTACACCAAAGTACTTGCTGTTAACCTAATGGAAACACCTTAGTTTAACTTTCCACATGATTATGAGTAGTTTGAAAGTTTTTTCATGCATGTACACATCAGGACAAAAAAGTTGTTATCTCAGTGCATACAATGATGTGAGAATACTAATGGCATACATTTCAATTTTACACCAAAGTACTTACTGAAAACCTAATGGAAACAGCTTAGGTTAACTTCCCACATGATTATGAGCAGTTTGAAAGTTGTTTCATGCCTCTACACATCAAGACAAGTAAGTTGTTATCTTAGTGTATACAAGGCTTTGACAATACTAATAGCATACATTTTAATTTTACACCAAAGCACTTACTGCAAACCTAATGGAAACACCTTAGGTTTACTTTCCACATGATTATGAGCAGTTTGAAAGTTGTTTCATGCCTCTACATATCAAGACAAAAAAGTTGTTATCTCAGTGCATACAATGTTCTAACATTAAAGTAGTATACATTTCAATTTTCCACCAAAGTACTTACTGCAAACCTAATGGAAACACCTTAGGTTCACTTCCCACATAATTCTGAGATGTCTGAAAGTTGTTTCATGCCTCTGGACAAAAGACAAAAAAGTTGTTGTCTGAGTGCTTACTGTGTTCTGACATTAAAGTAGTGTACATTTCAATTTTCCACCAAAGAGCATACTGCAAACCTGATGGAAACATTTTAAGTTAACTTCCCACATGATTCTGAGTAGTTTGAAAGTTGTTTCATCCCTCTGTACAGCAAGACAAAAAAGCTGTTTTCTAAGTGCATGCAATTCTTTGAAATTAATGTATCATACATTTGAATTTTCCAACAAAGTGCAGAGTGCAAACCTGATGGAAACACCTTCGCTTAACCTCCCACATGATTCTGAATGGTTTGAAAGTTGCTTCATGCCTCTGAACAGGAAGATAAAAAAGTTGCTTTGTCAGTGCATACAATGCTCTGGGAATACAAATGGTACACATTTCAACTTTACACCAAAGTACTTGTGGCAAACCTAATGGAAACACCTTAGTTTAACTTTCCACATGATTATGAGTAGTTTGAAAGTTGTTTCATGCCTGTACACATCAGGACAAAAAAGTTGTTATCTCAGTGCTTACAATGCTGTGACAATACTAATAGCATAGATTTCAATTTTACACCAAAGTACTTACTGCAAACCTAATGGAAACACCTTAGGTTAACTTCCCACATGATTCTGAGACGTCTGAAAGTTGTTTCATGCCTCTGGACATAAAGACAAAAATGTTGTTTTCTGAGTGCTTACAATGTTCTGACATAAAGTAGTGTACATTTCAATTTTCCACCAAAGAGCATATTGCAAACCTATTAGAAACATTTTAAGTTAACTTCCCACATGATTCTGAGTAGTTTGAAAGTTGTTCCATCCCTCTGTATAGCAAGACAAAAAAGTTGTTTTCTAAGTGCATGCAATGTTTGCAATTAAAGTAGTATACATTTGAATTTTCCACCAAAGTGCAGACTGCAAACCTGATAGAAAGACCTTAGCTTAACTTCCCACATGATTCTGAATGGTTTGAACGTTGTTTCATGCTTCTGAACAGCAAGACAAAAAAGTTGTTTTCCAAGTGCATACAAAGCTTTGGTAATGCAAATAGTACACATTTCAACTTTACACCAAAGTACTTGCTGTTAACCTAATGGAAACACCTTAGTTTAACTTTCCACATGATTATGAGTAGTTTGAAAGTTGTTTCATGCATGTACACATCAGGACAAAAAAGTTGCTATCTCAGTGCATACAATGCTGTGACAATACTAATAGAATACATTTCAATTTTACACCAAAGTACTTACTGCAAACCTAATGGAAACACCTTACGTTAACTTCCCACATGATTCTGAGACGTCTGAAAGTTGTTTCATGCCTCTGGACATAAAGACAAAAATGTTGTTTTCTGAGTGCTTACAATGTTCTGACATAAAGTAGTGTACATTTCAATTTTCCACCAAAGAGCATATTGCAAACCTATTAGAAACATTTTAAGTTAACTTCCCACATGATTCTGAATGGTTTGAACGTTGTTTCATGCTTCTGAACAGCAAGACAAAAAAGTTGTTTTCCAAGTGCATACAAAGCTCTGGTAATGCAAATAGTACACATTTCAACTTTACACCAAAGTACTTGCTGTTAACCTAATGGAAACACCTTAGTTTAACTTTCCACATGATTATGAGTAGTTTGAAAGTTTTTTCATGCATGTACACATCAGGACAAAAAAGTTGTTATCTCAGTGCATACAATGATGTGAGAATACTAATGGCATACATTTCAATTTTACACCAAAGTACTTACTGAAAACCTAATGGATACAGCTTAGGTTAACTTCCCACATGATTATGAGCAGTTTGAAAGTTGTTTCATGCCTCTACACATCAAGACAAATAAGTTGTTATCTTAGTGTATACAAGGCTTTGACAATACTAATAGCATACATTTTAATTTTACACCAAAGCACTTACTGCAAACCTAATGGAAACACCTTAGGTTTACTTTCCACATGATTATGAGCAGTTTGAAAGTTGTTTCATGCCTCTACATATCAAGACAAAAAAGTTGTTATCTCAGTGCATACAATGTTCTAACATTAAAGTAGTATACATTTCAATTTTCCACCAAAGTACTTACTGCAAACCTAATGGAAACACCTTAGGTTCACTTCCCACATAATTCTGAGATGTCTGAAAGTTGTTTCATGCCTCTGGACAAAAAGACAAAAAAGTTGTTGTCTGAGTGCTTACTGTGTTCTGACATTAAAGTAGTGTACATTTCAATTTTCCACCAAAGAGCATACTGCAAACCTGATGGAAACATTTTAAGTTAACTTCCCACATGATTCTGAGTAGTTTGAAAGTTGTTTCATCCCTCTGTACAGCAAGACAAAAAAGCTGTTTTCTAAGTGCATGCAATTCTTTGAAATTAATGTATCATACATTTGAATTTTCCAACAAAGTGCAGAGTGCAAACCTGATGGAAACACCTTCGCTTAACCTCCCACATGATTCTGAATGGTTTGAAAGTTGCTTCATGCCTCTGAACTGGAAGATAAAAAAGTTGCTTTATCAGTGCATACAATGCTCTGGGAATACAAATGGTACAAATTTCAACTTTACACCAAAGTACTTGTGGCAAACCTAATGGAAACACCTTAGTTTAACTTTCCACATGATTATGAGTAGTTTGAAAGTTGTTTCATGCCTGTACACATCATGACAAAAAAGTTGTTATCTCAGTGCATACAATGCTGTGACAATACTAATAGCATAGATTTCAATTTTACACCAAAGTACTTACTGCAAACCTAATGGAAACACCTTAGGTTAACTTCCCACATGATTCTGAGATGTCTGAAAGTTGTTTCATGCCTCTGGACATAAAGACAAAAATGTTGTTTTCTGAGTGCTTACAATGTTCTGACATAAAGTAGTGTACATTTCAATTTTCCACCAAAGAGCATATGGCAAACCTATTAGAAACATTTTAAGTTAACTTCCCACATGATTCTGAGTAGTTTGAAAGTTGTTCCATCCCTCTGTACAGCAAGACAAAAAAGTTGTTTTCTAAGTGCATGCAATGTTTGCAATTAAAGTAGTATACATTTGAATTTTCCACCAAAGTGCAGACTGCAAACCTGATAGAAAGACCTTAGCTTAACTTCCCAGATGATTCTAAATGGTTTGAACGTTGTTTCATGCTTCTGAACAGCAAGACAAAAAAGTTGTTTTCCAAGTGCATACAAAGCTCTGGTAATGCAAATAGTACACATTTCAACTTTACACCAAAGTACTTGCTGTTAACCTAATGGAAACACCTTAGTTTAACTTTCCACATGATTATGAGTAGTTAGAAAGTTGTTTCATGCCTCTACACATCAAGACAAAAAAGTTGTTATCTCAGTGCATACAAGGCTTTGACAATACAAATAGCATACATTTTAATTTTACACCAAAGCACTTACTGCAAACCTACTGGAAACACCTTAGGTTTACTTTCCACATGATTATGAGCAGTTTGAAAGTTGTTTCATGCCTCTACATATCAAGACAAAAAAGTTGTTATCTCAGTGCATACAATGTTCTAACATTAAAGTAGTATACATTTCAATTTTCCACCAAAGTACTTACTGCAAACCTAATGGAAACACCTTAGGTTCACTTCCCACATAATTCTGAGATGTCTGAAAGTTGTTTCATGCTTCTGAACAGCAAGACAAAAAAGTTGTTTTCCAAGTGCATACAAAGCTTTGGTAATGCAAATAGTACACATTTCAACTTTACACCAAAGTACTTGCTGTTAACCTAATGGAAACACCTTAGTTTAACTTTCCACATCATTATGAGTAGTTTGAAAGTTTTTTCATGCCTGTACACATCAGGACAAAAAAGTTGTTATCTCAGTGCATACAATGATGTGAGAATACTAATGGCATACATTTCAATTTTACACCAAAGTACTTACTGAAAACCTAATGGATACAGCTTAGGTTAACTTCCCACATGATTATGAGCAGTTTGAAAGTTGTTTCATGCCTCTACACATCAAGACAAATAAGTTGTTATCTTAGTGCATACAAGGCTTTGACAATACTAATAGCATACATTTTAATTTTACACCAAAGCACTTACTGCAAACCTAATGGAAACACCTTAGGTTTACTTTCCACATGATTATGAGCAGTTTTAAAGTTCTTTCATGCCTCTACATATCAAGACAAAAAAGTTGTTATCTCAGTGCATACAATGTTCTAACATTAAAGTAGTATACATTTCAATTTTCCACCAAAGTACTTACTGCAAACCTAATGGAAACACCTTAGGTTCACTTCCCACATAATTCTGAGATGTCTGAAAGTTGTTTCATGCCTCTGGACAAAAAGACAAAAAAGTTGTTGTCTGAGTGCTTACTGTGTTCTGACATTAAAGTAGTGTACATTTCAATTTTCCACCAAAGAGCATACTGCAAACCTGATGGAAACATTTTAAGTTAACTTCCCACATGATTCTGAGTAGTTTGAAAGTTGTTTCATCCCTCTGTACAGCAAGACAAAAAAGCTGTTTTCTAAGTGCATGCAATTCTTTGAAATTAATGTATCATACATTTGAATTTTCCAACAAAGTGCAGAGTGCAAACCTGATGGAAACACCTTCGCTTAACCTCCCACATGATTCTGAATGGCTTGAAAGTTGCTTCATGCCTCTGAACTGGAAGATAAAAAAGTTGCTTTGTCAGTGCATACAATGCTCTGGGAATACAAATGGTACACATTTCAACTTTACACCAAAGTACTTGTGGCAAACCTAATGGAAACACCTTAGTTTAACTTTCCACATGATTATGAGTAGTTTGAAAGTTGTTTCATGCCTGTACACATCAGGACAAAAAAGTTGTTATCTCAGTGCATACAATGCTGTGACAATACTAATAGCATAGATTTCAATTTTACACCAAAGTACTTACTGCAAACCTAATGGAAACACCTTAGGTTAACTTCCCACATGATTCTGAGATGTCTGAAAGTTGTTTCATGCCTCTGGACATAAAGACAAAAATGTTGTTTTCTGAGTGCTTGCAATGTTCTGACATAAAGTAGTCTACATTTGAATTTTCCACCAAAGTGCAGAGTGCAAACCTGATAGAAACACCTTAGCTTAACTTCCCACATGATTCTGAATGGTTTGAACGTTGTTTCATGCTTCTGAACAGCAAGACAAAAAAGTTGTTTTCTAAGTGCATACAAAGCTTTCGTAATGCAAATAGTACACATTTCAACTTTACACCAAAGTCCTTGCTGTAAACCTAATGGAAACACCTTAGTTTAACTTTCCACATGATTATGAGTAGTTTGAAAGTTTTTTCATGCCTGTACACATCAGGACAAAAAAGTTGTTATCTCAGTGCATACAATGAGGTGAGAATACTAATGGCATACATTTCAATTTTACACCAAAGTACTTACTGAAAACCTAATGGATACAGCTTAGGTTAACTTCCCACATGATTATGAGCAGTTTGAAAGTTGTTTCATGCCTCTACACATCAAGACAAATAAGTTGTTATCTTAGTGCATACAAGGCTTTGACAATACTAATAGCATACATTTTAATTTTACACCAAAGCACTTACTGCAAACCTAATGGAAACACCTTAGGTTTACTTTCCAGATGATTATGAGCAGTTTTAAAGTTCTTTCATGCCTCTACATATCAAGACAAAAATGTTGTTATCTCAGTGCATACAATGTTCTAACATTAAAGTAGTATACATTTCAATTTTCCACCAAAGTACTTACTGCAAACCTAATGGAAACACCTTAGGTTCACTTCCCACATAATTCTGAGATGTCTGAAAGTTGTTTCATGCCTCTGGACAAAAAGACAAAAAAGTTGTTGTCTGAGTGCTTACTGTGTTCTGACATTAAAGTAGTGTACATTTCAATTTTCCACCAAAGAGCATACTGCAAACCTGATGGAAACATTTTAAGTTAACTTCCCACATGATTCTGAGTAGTTTGAAAGTTGTTTCATCCCTCTGTACAGCAAGACAAAAAAGCTGTTTTCTAAGTGCATGCAATTCTTTGAAATTAATGTATCATACATTTGAATTTTCCAACAAAGTGCAGAGTGCAAACCTGATGGAAACACCTTCGCTTAACCTCCCACATGATTCTGAATGGCTTGAAAGTTGCCTCATGCCTCTGAACTGGAAGATAAAAAAGTTGCTTTGTCAGTGCATACAATGCTCTGGGAATACAAATGATACACATTTCAACTTTACACCAAAGTACTTGTGGCAAACCTAATGGAAACACCTTAGTTTAACTTTCCACATGATTATGAGTAGTTTGAAAGTTGTTTCATGCCTGTACACATCATGACAAAAAAGTTGTTATCTCAGTGCATACAATGCTGTGACAATACTAATAGCATAGATTTCAATTTTACACCAAAGTACTTACTGCAAACCTAATGGAAACACCTTAGGTTAACTTCCCACATGATTCTGAGATGTCTGAAAGTTGTTTCATGCCTCTGGACATAAAGACAAAAATGTTGTTTTCTGAGTGCTTACAATGTTCTGACATAAACTAGTGTACATTTCAATTTTCCACCAAAGAGCATATGGCAAACCTATTAGAAACATTTTAAGTTAACTTCCCACATGATTCTGAGTAGTTTGAAAGTTGTTCCATCCCTCTGTACAGCAAGACAAAAAAGTTGTTTTCTAAGTGCATGCAATGTTTGCAATTAAAGTAGTATACATTTGAATTTTCCACCAAAGTGCAGACTGCAAACCTGATAGAAAGACCTTAGCTTAACTTCCCACATGATTCTGAATGGTTTGAACGTTGTTTCATGCTTCTGAACAGCAAGACAAAAAAGTTGTTTTCCAAGTGCATACAAAGCTCTGGGAATGCAAATAGTACACATTTCAACTTTACACCAAAGTACTTGCTGTTAACCTAATGGAAACACCTTAGTTTAACTTTCCACATCATTATGAGTAGTTTGAAAGTTTTTTCATGCCTGTACACATCAGGACAAAAAAGTTGTTATCTCAGTGCATACAATGATGTGAGAATACTAATGGCATACATTTCAATTTTACACCAAAGTACTTACTGAAAACCTAATGGATACAGCTTAGGTTAACTTCCCACATGATTATGAGCAGTTTGAAAGTTGTTTCATGCCTCTACACATATAAGTTGTTATCTTAGTGCATACAAGGCTTTGACAATACAAATAGCATACATTTTAATTTTACACCAAAGCACTTACTGCAAACCTAATGGAAACACCTTAGGTTTACTTTCCACATGATTATGAGCAGTTTTAAAGTTCTTTCATGCCTCTACATATCAAGACAAAAAAGTTGTTATCTCAGTGCATACAATGTTCTAACATTAAAGTAGTATACATTTCAATTTTCCACCAAAGTACTTACTGCAAACCTAATGGAAACACCTTAGGTTCACTTCCCACATAATTCTGAGATGTCTGAAAGTTGTTTCATGCCTCTGGACAAAAAGACAAAAAAGTTGTTGTCTGAGTGCTTACTGTGTTCTGACATTAAAGTAGTGTACATTTCAATTTTCCACCAAAGAGCATACTGCAAACCTGATGGAAACATTTTAAGTTAACTTCCCACATGATTCTGAGTAGTTTGAAAGTTGTTTCATCCCTCTGTACAGCAAGACAAAAAAGCTGTTTTCTAAGTGCATGCAATTCTTTGAAATTAATGTATCATACATTTGAATTTTCCAACAAAGTGCAGAGTGCAAACCTGATGGAAACACCTTCGCTTAACCTCCCACATGATTCTGAATGGCTTGAAAGTTGCTTCATGCCTCTGAACTGGAAGATAAAAAAGTTGCTTTGTCAGTGCATACAATGCTCTGGGAATACAAATGGTACACATTTCAACTTTACACCAAAGTACTTGTGGCAAACCTAATGGAAACACCTTAGTTTAACTTTCCACATGATTATGAGTAGTTTGAAAGTTGTTTCATGCCTGTACACATCATGACAAAAAAGTTGTTATCTCAGTGCATACAATGCTGTGACAATACTAATAGCATAGATTTCAATTTTACACCAAAGTACTTACTGCAAACCTAATGGAAACACCTTAGGTTAACTTCCCACATGATTCTGAGATGTCTGAAAGTTGTTTCATGCCTCTGGACATAAAGACAAAAATGTTGTTTTCTGAGTGCTTACAATGTTCTGACATAAACTAGTGTACATTTCAATTTTCCACCAAAGAGCATATGGCAAACCTATTAGAAACATTTTAAGTTAACTTCCCACATGATTCTGAGTAGTTTGAAAGTTGTTCCATCCCTCTGTACAGCAAGACAAAAAAGTTGTTTTCTAAGTGCATGCAATGTTTGCAATTAAAGTAGTATACATTTGAATTTTCCACCAAAGTGCAGACTGCAAACCTGATAGAAAGACCTTAGCTTAACTTCCCACATGATTCTGAATGGTTTGAACGTTGTTTCATGCTTCTGAACAGCAAGACAAAAAAGTTCTTTTCCAAGTGCATACAAAGCTCTGGTAATGCAAATAGTACACATTTCAACTTTACACCAAAGTACTTGCTGTTAACCTAATGGAAACACCTTAGTTTAACTTTCCACATGATTATGAGTAGTTTGAAAGTTGTTTCATGCATGTACACATCAGGACAAAAAAGTTGTTATCTCAGTGCATACAATGCTGTGACAATACTAATAGAATACATTTCAATTTTACACCAAAGTACTTACTGCAAACCTAATGGAAACACCTTAGGTTAACTTCCCCACATGATTCTGAGATGTCTGAAAGTTGTTTCATGCCTCTGGACATAAAGACAAAAATGTTGTTTTCTGAGTGCTTGCAATGTTCTGACATAAAGTAGTGTACATTTGAATTTTCCACCAAAGTGCAGAGTGCAAACCTGATAGAAACACCTTAGCTTAACTTCCCACATGATTCTGAATGGTTTGAACGTTGTTTCATGCTTCTGAACAGCAAGACAAAAAAGTTGTTTTCCAAGTGCATACAAAGCTCTGGTAATGCAAATAGTACACATTTCAACTTTACACCAAAGTACTTGCTGTTAACCTAATGGAAACACCTTAGTTTAACTTTCCACATGATTATGAGTAGTTTGAAAGTTTTTTCATGCATGTACACATCAGGACAAAAAAGTTGTTATCTCAGTGCATACAATGATGTGAGAATACTAATGGCATACATTTCAATTTTACACCAAAGTACTTACTGAAAACCTAATGGATACAGCTTAGGTTAACTTCCCACATGATTATGAGCAGTTTGAAAGTTGTTTCATGCCTCTACACATCAAGACAAATAAGTTGTTATCTTAGTGTATACAAGGCTTTGACAATACTAATAGCATACATTTTAATTTTACACCAAAGCACTTACTGCAAACCTAATGGAAACACCTTAGGTTTACTTTCCACATGATTATGAGCAGTTTGAAAGTTGTTTCATGCCTCTACATATCAAGACAAAAAAGTTGTTATCTCAGTGCATACAATGTTCTAACATTAAAGTAGTATACATTTCAATTTTCCACCAAAGTACTTACTGCAAACCTAATGGAAACACCTTAGGTTCACTTCCCACATAATTCTGAGATGTCTGAAAGTTGTTTCATGCCTCTGGACAAAAAGACAAAAAAGTTGTTGTCTGAGTGCTTACTGTGTTCTGACATTAAAGTAGTGTACATTTCAATTTTCCACCAAAGAGAATACTGCAAACCTGATGGAAACATTTTAAGTTAACTTCCCACATGATTCTGAGTAGTTTGAAAGTTGTTTCATCCCTCTGTACAGCAAGACAAAAAAGCTGTTTTCTAAGTGCATGCAATTCTTTGAAATTAATGTATCATACATTTGAATTTTCCAACAAAGTGCAGAGTGCAAACCTGATGGAAACACCTTCGCTTAACCTCCCACATGATTCTGAATGGTTTGAAAGTTGCTTCATGCCTCTGAACTGGAAGATAAAAAAGTTGCTTTATCAGTGCATACAATGCTCTGGGAATACAAATGGTACAAATTTCAACTTTACACCAAAGTACTTGTGGCAAACCTAATGGAAACACCTTAGTTTAACTTTCCACATGATTATGAGTAGTTTGAAAGTTGTTTCATGCCTGTACACATCATGACAAAAAAGTTGTTATCTCAGTGCATACAATGCTGTGACAATACTAATAGCATAGATTTCAATTTTACACCAAAGTACTTACTGCAAACCTAATGGAAACACCTTAGGTTAACTTCCCACATGATTCTGAGATGTCTGAAAGTTGTTTCATGCCTCTGGACATAAAGACAAAAATGTTGTTTTCTGAGTGCTTACAATGTTCTGACATAAAGTTGTGTACATTTCAATTTTCCACCAAAGAGCATATGGCAAACCTATTAGAAACATTTTAAGTTAACTTCCCACATGATTCTGAGTAGTTTGAAAGTTGTTCCATCCCTCTGTACAGCAAGACAAAAAAGTTGTTTTCTAAGTGCATGCAATGTTTGCAATTAAAGTAGTATACATTTGAATTTTCCACCAAAGTGCAGACTGCAAACCTGATAGAAAGACCTTAGCTTAACTTCCCACATGATTCTGAATGGTTTGAACGTTGTTTCATGCTTCTGAACAGCAAGACAAAAAAGTTGTTTTCCAAGTGCATACAAAGCTCTGGTAATGCAAATAGTACACATTTCAACTTTACACCAAAGTACTTGCTGTTAACCTAATGGAAACACCTTAGTTTAACTTTCCACATGATTATGAGTAGTTTGAAAGTTGTTTCATGCCTCTACACATCAAGACAAAAAAGTTGTTATCTCAGTGCATACAAGGCTTTGACAATACAAATAGCATACATTTTAATTTTACACCAAAGCACTTACTGCAAACCTACTGGAAACACCTTAGGTTTACTTTCCACATGATTATGAGCAGTTTGAAAGTTGTTTCATGCCTCTACATATCAAGACAAAAAAGTTGTTATCTCAGTGCATACAATGTTCTAACATTAAAGTAGTATACATTTCAATTTTCCACCAAAGTACTTACTGCAAACCTAATGGAAACACCTTAGGTTCACTTCCCACATAATTCTGAGATGTCTGAAAGTTGTTTCATGCTTCTGAACAGCAAGACAAAAAAGTTGTTTTCCAAGTGCATACAAAGCTTTGGTAATGCAAAGAGTACACATTTCAACTTTACACCAAAGTACTTGCTGTTAACCTAATGGAAACACCTTAGTTTAACTTTCCACATCATTATGAGTAGTTTGAAAGTTTTTTCATGCCTGTACACATCAGGACAAAAAAGTTGTTATCTCAGTGCATACAATGATGTGAGAATACTAATGGCATACATTTCAATTTTACACCAAAGTACTTACTGAAAACCTAATGGATACAGCTTAGGTTAACTTCCCACATGATTATGAGCAGTTTGAAAGTTGTTTCATGCCTCTACACATCAAGACAAATAAGTTGTTATCTTAGTGCATACAAGGCTTTGACAATACTAATAGCATACATTTTAATTTTACACCAAAGCACTTACTGCAAACCTAATGGAAACACCTTAGGTTTACTTTCCAGATGATTATGAGCAGTTTTAAAGTTCTTTCATGCCTCTACATATCAAGACAAAAATGTTGTTATCTCAGTGCATACAATGTTCTAACATTAAAGTAGTATACATTTCAATTTTCCACCAAAGTACTTACTGCAAACCTAATGGAAACACCTTAGGTTCACTTCCCACATAATTCTGAGATGTCTGAAAGTTGTTTCATGCCTCTGGACAAAAAGACAAAAAAGTTGTTGTCTGAGTGCTTACTGTGTTCTGACATTAAAGTAGTGTACATTTCAATTTTCCACCAAAGAGCATACTGCAAACCTGATGGAAACATTTTAAGTTAACTTCCCACATGATTCTGAGTAGTTTGAAAGTTGTTTCATCCCTCTGTACAGCAAGACAAAAAAGCTGTTTTCTAAGTGCATGCAATTCTTTGAAATTAATGTATCATACATTTGAATTTTCCAACAAAGTGCAGAGTGCAAACCTGATGGAAACACCTTCGCTTAACCTCCCACATGATTCTGAATGGCTTGAAAGTTGCTTCATGCCTCTGAACTGGAAGATAAAAAAGTTGCTTTGTCAGTGCATACAATGCTCTGGGAATACAAATGGTACACATTTCAACTTTACACCAAAGTACTTGTGGCAAACCTAATGGAAACACCTTAGTTTAACTTTCCACATGATTATGAGTAGTTTGAAAGTTGTTTCATGCCTGTACACATCATGACAAAAAAGTTGTTATCTCAGTGCATACAATGCTGTGACAATACTAATAGCATAGATTTCAATTTTACACCAAAGTACTTACTGCAAACCTAATGGAAACACCTTAGGTTAACTTCCCACATGATTCTGAGATGTCTGAAAGTTGTTTCATGCCTCTGGACATAAAGACAAAAATGTTGTTTTCTGAGTGCTTACAATGTTCTGACATAAAGTAGTGTACATTTCAATTTTCCACCAAAGAGCATATGGCAAACCTATTAGAAACATTTTAAGTTAACTTCCCACATGATTCTGAGTAGTTTGAAAGTTGTTCCATCCCTCTGTACAGCAAGACAAAAAAGTTGTTTTCTAAGTGCATGCAATGTTTGCAATTAAAGTAGTATACATTTGAATTTTCCACCAAAGTGCAGACTGCAAACCTGATAGAAAGACCTTAGCTTAACTTCCCACATGATTCTGAATGGTTTGAACGTTGTTTCATGCTTCTGAACAGCAAGACAAAAAAGTTGTTTTCCAAGTGCATACAAAGCTCTGGGAATGCAAATAGTACACATTTCAACTTTACACCAAAGTACTTGCTGTTAACCTAATGGAAACACCTTAGTTTAACTTTCCACATCATTATGAGTAGTTTGAAAGTTTTTTCATGCCTGTACACATCAGGACAAAAAATTTGTTATCTCAGTGCATACAATGATGTGAGAATACTAATGGCATACATTTCAATTTTACACCAAAGTACTTACTGAAAACCTAATGGATACAGCTTAGGTTAACTTCCCACATGATTATGAGCAGTTTGAAAGTTGTTTCATGCCTCTACACATCAAGACAAATAAGTTGTTATCTTAGTGCATACAAGGCTTTGACAATACTAATAGCATACATTTTAATTTTACACCAAAGCACTTACTGCAAACCTAATGGAAACACCTTAGGTTTACTTTCCAGATGATTATGAGCAGTTTTAAAGTTCTTTCATGCCTCTACATATCAAGACAAAAAAGTTGTTATCTCAGTGCATACAATGTTCTAACATTAAAGTAGTATACATTTCAATTTTCCACCAAAGTACTTACTGCAAACCTAATGGAAACACCTTAGGTTCACTTCCCACATAATTCTGAGATGTCTGAAAGTTGTTTCATGCCTCTGGACAAAAAGACAAAAAAGTTGTTGTCTGAGTGCTTACTGTGTTCTGACATTAAAGTAGTGTACATTTCAATTTTCCACCAAAGATCATAGTGCAAACCTGATGGAAACATTTTAAGTTAACTTCCCACATGATTCTGAGTAGTTTGAAAGTTGTTTCATCCCTCTGTACAGCAAGACAAAAAAGCTGTTTTCTAAGTGCATGCAATTCTTTGAAATTAATGTATCATACATTTGAATTTTCCAACAAAGTGCAGAGTGCAAACCTGATGGAAACACCTTCGCTTAACCTCCCACATGATTCTGAATGGCTTGAAAGTTGCTTCATGCCTCTGAACTGGAAGATAAAAAAGTTGCTTTGTCAGTGCATACAATGCTCTGGGAATACAAATGGTACACATTTCAACTTTACACCAAAGTACTTGTGGCAAACCTAATGGAAACACCTTAGTTTAACTTTCCACATGATTATGAGTAGTTTGAAAGTTGTTTCATGCCTGTACACATCATGACAAAAAAGTTGTTATCTCAGTGCATACAATGCTGTGACAATACTAATAGCATAGATTTCAATTTTACACCAAAGTACTTACTGCAAACCTAATGGAAACACCTTAGGTTAACTTCCCACATGATTCTGAGATGTCTGAAAGTTGTTTCATGCCTCTGGACATAAAGACAAAAATGTTGTTTTCTGAGTGCTTACAATGTTCTGACATAAAGTAGTGTACATTTCAATTTTCCACCAAAGAGCATATGGCAAACCTATTAGAAACATTTTAAGTTAACTTCCCACATGATTCTGAGTAGTTTGAAAGTTGTTCCATCCCTCTGTACAGCAAGACAAAAAAGTTGTTTTCTAAGTGCATGCAATGTTTGCAATTAAAGTAGTATACATTTGAATTTTCCACCAAAGTGCAGACTGCAAACCTGATAGAAAGACCTTAGCTTAACTTCCCACATGATTCTGAATGGTTTGAACGTTGTTTCATGCTTCTGAACAGCAAGACAAAAAAGTTGTTTTCCAAGTGCATACAAAGCTCTGGGAATGCAAATAGTACACATTTCAACTTTACACCAAAGTACTTGCTGTTAACCTAATGGAAACACCTTAGTTTAACTTTCCACATCATTATGAGTAGTTTGAAAGTTTTTTCATGCCTGTACACATCAGGACAAAAAAGTTGTTATCTCAGTGCATACAATGATGTGAGAATACTAATGGCATACATTTCAATTTTACACCAAAGTACTTACTGAAAACCTAATGGATACAGCTTAGGTTAACTTCCCACATGATTATGAGCAGTTTGAAAGTTGTTTCATGCCTCTACACATCAAGACAAATAAGTTGTTATCTTAGTGCATACAAGGCTTTGACAATACTAATAGCATACATTTTAATTTTACACCAAAGCACTTACTGCAAACCTAATGGAAACACCTTAGGTTTACTTTCCACATGATTATGAGCAGTTTTAAAGTTCTTTCATGCCTCTACATATCAAGACAAAAAAGTTGTTATCTCAGTGCATACAATGTTCTAACATTAAAGTAGTATACATTTCAATTTTCCACCAAAGTACTTACTGCAAACCTAATGGAAACACCTTAGGTTCACTTCCCACATAATTCTGAGATGTCTGAAAGTTGTTTCATGCCTCTGGACAAAAAGACAAAAAAGTTGTTGTCTGAGTGCTTACTGTGTTCTGACATTAAAGTAGTGTACATTTCAATTTTCCACCAAAGAGCATACTGCAAACCTGATGGAAACATTTTAAGTTAACTTCCCACATGATTCTGAGTAGTTTGAAAGTTGTTTCATCCCTCTGTACAGCAAGACAAAAAAGCTGTTTTCTAAGTGCATGCAATTCTTTGAAATTAATGTATCATACATTTGAATTTTCCAACAAAGTGCAGAGTGCAAACCTGATGGAAACACCTTCGCTTAACCTCCCACATGATTCTGAATGGCTTGAAAGTTGCTTCATGCCTCTGAACTGGAAGATAAAAAAGTTGCTTTGTCAGTGCATACAATGCTCTGGGAATACAAATGGTACACATTTCAACTTTACACCAAAGTACTTGTGGCAAACCTAATGGAAACACCTTAGTTTAACTTTCCACATGATTATGAGTAGTTTGAAAGTTGTTTCATGCCTGTACACATCATGACAAAAAAGTTGTTATCTCAGTGCATACAATGCTGTGACAATACTAATAGCATAGATTTCAATTTTACACCAAAGTACTTACTGCAAACCTAATGGAAACACCTTAGGTTAACTTCCCACATGATTCTGAGATGTCTGAAAGTTGTTTCATGCCTCTGGACATAAAGACAAAAATGTTGTTTTCTGAGTGCTTACAATGTTCTGACATAAAGTTGTGTACATTTCAATTTTCCACCAAAGAGCATATGGCAAACCTATTAGAAACATTTTAAGTTAACTTCCCACATGATTCTGAGTAGTTTGAAAGTTGTTCCATCCCTCTGTACAGCAAGACAAAAAAGTTGTTTTCTAAGTGCATGCAATGTTTGCAATTAAAGTAGTATACATTTGAATTTTCCACCAAAGTGCAGACTGCAAACCTGATAGAAAGACCTTAGCTTAACTTCCCACATGATTCTGAATGGTTTGAACGTTGTTTCATGCTTCTGAACAGCAAGACAAAAAAGTTGTTTTCCAAGTGCATACAAAGCTCTGGTAATGCAAATAGTACACATTTCAACTTTACACCAAAGTACTTGCTGTTAACCTAATGGAAACACCTTAGTTTAACTTTCCACATGATTATGAGTAGTTTGAAAGTTGTTTCATGCCTCTACACATCAAGACAAAAAAGTTGTTATCTCAGTGCATACAAGGCTTTGACAATACAAATAGCATACATTTTAATTTTACACCAAAGCACTTACTGCAAACCTACTGGAAACACCTTAGGTTTACTTTCCACATGATTATGAGCAGTTTGAAAGTTGTTTCATGCCTCTACATATCAAGACAAAAAAGTTGTTATCTCAGTGCATACAATGTTCTAACATTAAAGTAGTATACATTTCAATTTTCCACCAAAGTACTTACTGCAAACCTAATGGAAACACCTTAGGTTCACTTCCCACATAACTCTGAGATGTCTGAAAGTTGTTTCATGCTTCTGAACAGCAAGACAAAAAAGTTGTTTTCCAAGTGCATACAAAGCTTTGGTAATGCAAAGAGTACACATTTCAACTTTACACCAAAGTACTTGCTGTTAACCTAATGGAAACACCTTAGTTTAACTTTCCACATCATTATGAGTAGTTTGAAAGTTTTTTCATGCCTGTACACATCAGGACAAAAAAGTTGTTATCTCAGTGCATACAATGATGTGAGAATACTAATGGCATACATTTCAATTTTACACCAAAGTACTTACTGAAAACCTAATGGATACAGCTTAGGTTAACTTCCCACATGATTATGAGCAGTTTGAAAGTTGTTTCATGCCTCTACACATCAAGACAAATAAGTTGTTATCTTAGTGCATACAAGGCTTTGACAATACTAATAGCATACATTTTAATTTTACACCAAAGCACTTACTGCAAACCTAATGGAAACACCTTAGGTTTACTTTCCACATGATTATGAGCAGTTTTAAAGTTCTTTCATGCCTCTACATATCAAGACAAAAAAGTTGTTATCTCAGTGCATACAATGTTCTAACATTAAAGTAGTATACATTTCAATTTTCCACCAAAGTACTTACTGCAAACCTAATGGAAACACCTTAGGTTCACTTCCCACATAATTCTGAGATGTCTGAAAGTTGTTTCATGCCTCTGGACAAAAAGACAAAAAAGTTGTTGTCTGAGTGCTTACTGTGTTCTGACATTAAAGTAGTGTACATTTCAATTTTCCACCAAAGAGCATACTGCAAACCTGATGGAAACATTTTAAGTTAACTTCCCACATGATTCTGAGTAGTTTGAAAGTTGTTTCATCCCTCTGTACAGCAAGACAAAAAAGCTGTTTTCTAAGTGCATGCAATTCTTTGAAATTAATGTATCATACATTTGAATTTTCCAACAAAGTGCAGAGTGCAAACCTGATGGAAACACCTTCGCTTAACCTCCCACATGATTCTGAATGGCTTGAAAGTTGCTTCATGCCTCTGAACTGGAAGATAAAAAAGTTGCTTTGTCAGTGCATACAATGCTCTGGGAATACAAATGGTACACATTTCAACTTTACACCAAAGTACTTGTGGCAAACCTAATGGAAACACCTTAGTTTAACTTTCCACATGATTATGAGTAGTTTGAAAGTTGTTTCATGCCTGTACACATCATGACAAAAAAGTTGTTATCTCAGTGCATACAATGCTGTGACAATACTAATAGCATAGATTTCAATTTTACACCAAAGTACTTACTGCAAACCTAATGGAAACACCTTAGGTTAACTTCCCACATGATTCTGAGATGTCTGAAAGTTGTTTCATGCCTCTGGACATAAAGACAAAAATGTTGTTTTCTGAGTGCTTGCAATGTTCTGACATAAAGTAGTGTACATTTGAATTTTCCACCAAAGTGCAGAGTGCAAACCTGATAGAAACACCTTAGCTTAACTTCCCACATGATTCTGAATGGTTTGAACGTTGTTTCATGCTTCTGAACAGCAAGACAAAAAAGTTGTTTTCTAAGTGCATACAAAGCTTTCGTAATGCAAATAGTACACATTTCAACTTTACACCAAAGTCCTTGCTGTAAACCTAATGGAAACACCTTAGTTTAACTTTCCACATGATTATGAGTAGTTTGAAAGTTTTTTCATGCCTGTACACATCAGGACAAAAAAGTTGTTATCTCAGTGCATACAATGATGTGAGAATACTAATGGCATACATTTCAATTTTACACCAAAGTACTTACTGAAAACCTAATGGAAACAGCTTAGGTTAACTTCCCACATGATTATGAGCAGTTTGAAAGTTGTTTCATGCCTCTACACATCAAGACAAAAAAGTTGTTATCTCAGTGCATACAAGGCTTTGACAATACAAACAGCATACATTTTAATTTTACACCAAAGCACTTACTGCAAACCTACTGGAAACACCTTAGGTTTACTTTCCACATGATTATGAGCAGTTTGAAAGTTGTTTCATGCCTCTACATATCAAGACAAAAAAGTTGTTATCTCAGTGCATACAATGTTCTAACATTAAAGTAGTATACATTTCAATTTTCCACCAAAGTACTTACTGCAAACCTAATGGAAACACCTTAGGTTCACTTCCCACATAATTCTGAGATGTCTGAAAGTTGTTTCATGCCTCTGGACAAAAAGACAAAAAAGTTGTTGTCTGAGTGCTTACTGTGTTCTGACATTAAAGTAGTGTACATTTCAATTTTCCACCAAAGAGCATAGTGCAAACCTGATGGAAACATTTTAAGTTAACTTCCCACATGATTCTGAGTAGTTTGAAAGTTGTTTCATCCCTCTGTACAGCAAGACAAAAAAGCTGTTTTCTAAGTGCATGCAATTCTTTGAAATTAATGTATCATACATTTGAATTTTCCAACAAAGTGCAGAGTGCAAACCTGATGGAAACACCTTCGCTTAACCTCCCACATGATTCTGAATGGTTTGAAAGTTGCTTCATGCCTCTGAACAGGAAGATAAAAAAGTTGCTTTGTCAGTGCATACAATGCTCTGGGAATACAAATGGTACACATTTCAACTTTACACCAAAGTACTTGTGGCAAACCTAATGGAAACACCTTAGTTTAACTTTCCACATGATTATGAGTAGTTTGAAAGTTGTTTCATGCCTGTACACATCAGGACAAAAAAGTTGTTATCTCAGTGCATACAATGCTGTGACAATACTAATAGCATAGATTTCAATTTTACACCAAAGTACTTACTGCAAACCTAATGGAAACACCTTAGGTTAACTTCCCACATGATTCTGAGACGTCTGAAAGTTGTTTCATGCCTCTGGACATAAAGACAAAAATGTTGTTTTCTGAGTGCTTACAATGTTCTGACATAAAGTAGTGTACATTTCAATTTTCCACCAAAGAGCATATTGCAAACCTATTAGAAACATTTTAAGTTAACTTCCCACATGATTCTGAGTAGTTTGAAAGTTGTTCCATCCCTCTGTACAGCAAGACAAAAAAGTTGTTTTCTAAGTGCATGCAATGTTTGCAATTAAAGTAGTATACATTTGAATTTTCCACCAAAGTGCAGACTGCAAACCTGATAGAAAGACCTTAGCTTAACTTCCCACATGATTCTGAATGGTTTGAACGTTGTTTCATGCTTCTGAACAGCAAGACAAAAAAGTTGTTTTCCAAGTGCATACAAAGCTTTGGTAATGCAAATAGTACACATTTCAACTTTACACCAAAGTACTTGCTGTTAACCTAATGGAAACACCTTAGTTTAACTTTCCACATCATTATGAGTAGTTTGAAAGTTTTTTCATGCCTGTACACATCAGGACAAAAAAGTTGTTATCTCAGTGCATACAATGATGTGAGAATACTAATGGCATACATTTCAATTTTACACCAAAGTACTTACTGAAAACCTAATGGATACAGCTTAGGTTAACTTCCCACATGATTATGAGCAGTTTGAAAGTTGTTTCATGCCTCTACACATCAAGACAAATAAGTTGTTATCTTAGTGCATACAAGGCTTTGACAATACTAATAGCATACATTTTAATTTTACACCAAAGCACTTACTGCAAACCTAATGGAAACACCTTAGGTTTACTTTCCAGATGATTATGAGCAGTTTTAAAGTTCTTTCATGCCTCTACATATCAAGACAAAAATGTTGTTATCTCAGTGCATACAATGTTCTAACATTAAAGTAGTATACATTTCAATTTTCCACCAAAGTACTTACTGCAAACCTAATGGAAACACCTTAGGTTCACTTCCCACATAATTCTGAGATGTCTGAAAGTTGTTTCATGCCTCTGGACAAAAAGACAAAAAAGTTGTTGTCTGAGTGCTTACTGTGTTCTGACATTAAAGTAGTGTACATTTCAATTTTCCACCAAAGAGCATACTGCAAACCTGATGGAAACATTTTAAGTTAACTTCCCACATGATTCTGAGTAGTTTGAAAGTTGTTTCATCCCTCTGTACAGCAAGACAAAAAAGCTGTTTTCTAAGTGCATGCAATTCTTTGAAATTAATGTATCATACATTTGAATTTTCCAACAAAGTGCAGAGTGCAAACCTGATGGAAACACCTTCGCTTAACCTCCCACATGATTCTGAATGGCTTGAAAGTTGCTTCATGCCTCTGAACTGGAAGATAAAAAAGTTGCTTTGTCAGTGCATACAATGCTCTGGGAATACAAATGGTACACATTTCAACTTTACACCAAAGTACTTGTGGCAAACCTAATGGAAACACCTTAGTTTAACTTTCCACATGATTATGAGTAGTTTGAAAGTTGTTTCATGCCTGTACACATCATGACAAAAAAGTTGTTATCTCAGTGCATACAATGCTGTGACAATACTAATAGCATAGATTTCAATTTTACACCAAAGTACTTACTGCAAACCTAATGGAAACACCTTAGGTTAACTTCCCACATGATTCTGAGATGTCTGAAAGTTGTTTCATGCCTCTGGACATAAAGACAAAAATGTTGTTTTCTGAGTGCTTACAATGTTCTGACATAAAGTAGTGTACATTTCAATTTTCCACCAAAGAGCATATGGCAAACCTATTAGAAACATTTTAAGTTAACTTCCCACATGATTCTGAGTAGTTTGAAAGTTGTTCCATCCCTCTGTACAGCAAGACAAAAAAGTTGTTTTCTAAGTGCATGCAATGTTTGCAATTAAAGTAGTATACATTTGAATTTTCCACCAAAGTGCAGACTGCAAACCTGATAGAAAGACCTTAGCTTAACTTCCCACATGATTCTGAATGGTTTGAACGTTGTTTCATGCTTCTGAACAGCAAGACAAAAAAGTTGTTTTCCAAGTGCATACAAAGCTCTGGGAATGCAAATAGTACACATTTCAACTTTACACCAAAGTACTTGCTGTTAACCTAATGGAAACACCTTAGTTTAACTTTCCACATCATTATGAGTAGTTTGAAAGTTTTTTCATGCCTGTACACATCAGGACAAAAAATTTGTTATCTCAGTGCATACAATGATGTGAGAATACTAATGGCATACATTTCAATTTTACACCAAAGTACTTACTGAAAACCTAATGGATACAGCTTAGGTTAACTTCCCACATGATTATGAGCAGTTTGAAAGTTGTTTCATGCCTCTACACATCAAGACAAATAAGTTGTTATCTTAGTGCATACAAGGCTTTGACAATACTAATAGCATACATTTTAATTTTACACCAAAGCACTTACTGCAAACCTAATGGAAACACCTTAGGTTTACTTTCCACATGATTATGAGCAGTTTTAAAGTTCTTTCATGCCTCTACATATCAAGACAAAAAAGTTGTTATCTCAGTGCATACAATGTTCTAACATTAAAGTAGTATACATTTCAATTTTCCACCAAAGTACTTACTGCAAACCTAATGGAAACACCTTAGGTTCACTTCCCACATAATTCTGAGATGTCTGAAAGTTGTTTCATGCCTCTGGACAAAAAGACAAAAAAGTTGTTGTCTGAGTGCTTACTGTGTTCTGACATTAAAGTAGTGTACATTTCAATTTTCCACCAAAGAGCATACTGCAAACCTGATGGAAACATTTTAAGTTAACTTCCCACATGATTCTGAGTAGTTTGAAAGTTGTTTCATCCCTCTGTACAGCAAGACAAAAAAGCTGTTTTCTAAGTGCATGCAATTCTTTGAAATTAATGTATCATACATTTGAATTTTCCAACAAAGTGCAGAGTGCAAACCTGATGGAAACACCTTCGCTTAACCTCCCACATGATTCTGAATGGCTTGAAAGTTGCTTCATGCCTCTGAACTGGAAGATAAAAAAGTTGCTTTGTCAGTGCATACAATGCTCTGGGAATACAAATGGTACACATTTCAACTTTACACCAAAGTACTTGTGGCAAACCTAATGGAAACACCTTAGTTTAACTTTCCACATGATTATGAGTAGTTTGAAAGTTGTTTCATGCCTGTACACATCATGACAAAAAAGTTGTTATCTCAGTGCATACAATGCTGTGACAATACTAATAGCATAGATTTCAATTTTACACCAAAGTACTTACTGCAAACCTAATGGAAACACCTTAGGTTAACTTCCCACATGATTCTGAGATGTCTGAAAGTTGTTTCATGCCTCTGGACATAAAGACAAAAATGTTGTTTTCTGAGTGCTTACAATGTTCTGACATAAAGTAGTGTACATTTCAATTTTCCACCAAAGAGCATATGGCAAACCTATTAGAAACATTTTAAGTTAACTTCCCACATGATTCTGAGTAGTTTGAAAGTTGTTCCATCCCTCTGTACAGCAAGACAAAAAAGTTGTTTTCTAAGTGCATGCAATGTTTGCAATTAAAGTAGTATACATTTGAATTTTCCACCAAAGTGCAGACTGCAAACCTGATAGAAAGACCTTAGCTTAACTTCCCACATGATTCTGAATGGTTTGAACGTTGTTTCATGCTTCTGAACAGCAAGACAAAAAAGTTGTTTTCCAAGTGCATACAAAGCTCTGGGAATGCAAATAGTACACATTTCAACTTTACACCAAAGTACTTGCTGTTAACCTAATGGAAACACCTTAGTTTAACTTTCCACATCATTATGAGTAGTTTGAAAGTTTTTTCATGCCTGTACACATCAGGACAAAAAAGTTGTTATCTCAGTGCATACAATGATGTGAGAATACTAATGGCATACATTTCAATTTTACACCAAAGTACTTACTGAAAACCTAATGGATACAGCTTAGGTTAACTTCCCACATGATTATGAGCAGTTTGAAAGTTGTTTCATGCCTCTACACATCAAGACAAATAAGTTGTTATCTTAGTGCATACAAGGCTTTGACAATACTAATAGCATACATTTTAATTTTACACCAAAGCACTTACTGCAAACCTAATGGAAACACCTTAGGTTTACTTTCCACATGATTATGAGCAGTTTTAAAGTTCTTTCATGCCTCTACATATCAAGACAAAAAAGTTGTTATCTCAGTGCATACAATGTTCTAACATTAAAGTAGTATACATTTCAATTTTCCACCAAAGTACTTACTGCAAACCTAATGGAAACACCTTAGGTTCACTTCCCACATAATTCTGAGATGTCTGAAAGTTGTTTCATGCCTCTGGACAAAAAGACAAAAAAGTTGTTGTCTGAGTGCTTACTGTGTTCTGACATTAAAGTAGTGTACATTTCAATTTTCCACCAAAGAGCATACTGCAAACCTGATGGAAACATTTTAAGTTAACTTCCCACATGATTCTGAGTAGTTTGAAAGTTGTTTCATCCCTCTGTACAGCAAGACAAAAAAGCTGTTTTCTAAGTGCATGCAATTCTTTGAAATTAATGTATCATACATTTGAATTTTCCAACAAAGTGCAGAGTGCAAACCTGATGGAAACACCTTCGCTTAACCTCCCACATGATTCTGAATGGCTTGAAAGTTGCTTCATGCCTCTGAACTGGAAGATAAAAAAGTTGCTTTGTCAGTGCATACAATGCTCTGGGAATACAAATGGTACACATTTCAACTTTACACCAAAGTACTTGTGGCAAACCTAATGGAAACACCTTAGTTTAACTTTCCACATGATTATGAGTAGTTTGAAAGTTGTTTCATGCCTGTACACATCATGACAAAAAAGTTGTTATCTCAGTGCATACAATGCTGTGACAATACTAATAGCATAGATTTCAATTTTACACCAAAGTACTTACTGCAAACCTAATGGAAACACCTTAGGTTAACTTCCCACATGATTCTGAGATGTCTGAAAGTTGTTTCATGCCTCTGGACATAAAGACAAAAATGTTGTTTTCTGAGTGCTTACAATGTTCTGACATAAACTAGTGTACATTTCAATTTTCCACCAAAGAGCATATGGCAAACCTATTAGAAACATTTTAAGTTAACTTCCCACATGATTCTGAGTAGTTTGAAAGTTGTTCCATCCCTCTGTACAGCAAGACAAAAAAGTTGTTTTCTAAGTGCATGCAATGTTTGCAATTAAAGTAGTATACATTTGAATTTTCCACCAAAGTGCAGACTGCAAACCTGATAGAAAGACCTTAGCTTAACTTCCCACATGATTCTGAATGGTTTGAACGTTGTTTCATGCTTCTGAACAGCAAGACAAAAAAGTTCTTTTCCAAGTGCATACAAAGCTCTGGTAATGCAAATAGTACACATTTCAACTTTACACCAAAGTACTTGCTGTTAACCTAATGGAAACACCTTAGTTTAACTTTCCACATCATTATGAGTAGTTTGAAAGTTGTTTCATGCATGTACACATCAGGACAAAAAAGTTGTTATCTCAGTGCATACAATGCTGTGACAATACTAATAGAATACATTTCAATTTTACACCAAAGTACTTACTGCAAACCTAATGGAAACACCTTAGGTTAACTTCCCACATGATTCTGAGATGTCTGAAAGTTGTTTCATGCCTCTGGACATAAAGACAAAAATGTTGTTTTCTGAGTGCTTGCAATGTTCTGACATAAAGTAGTGTACATTTGAATTTTCCACCAAAGTGCAGAGTGCAAACCTGATAGAAACACCTTAGCTTAACTTCCCACATGATTCTGAATGGTTTGAACGTTGTTTCATGCTTCTGAACAGCAAGACAAAAAAGTTGTTTTCTAAGTGCATACAAAGCTTTCGTAATGCAAATAGTACACATTTCAACTTTACACCAAAGTCCTTGCTGTAAACCTAATGGAAACACCTTAGTTTAACTTTCCACATGATTATGAGTAGTTTGAAAGTTTTTTCATGCCTGTACACATCAGGACAAAAAAGTTGTTATCTCAGTGCATACAATGATGTGAGAATACTAATGGCATACATTTCAATTTTACACCAAAGTACTTACTGAAAACCTAATGGAAACAGCTTAGGTTAACTTCCCACATGATTATGAGCAGTTTGAAAGTTGTTTCATGCCTCTACACATCAAGACAAAAAAGTTGTTATCTCAGTGCATACAAGGCTTTGACAATACAAATAGCATACATTTTAATTTTACACCAAAGCACTTACTGCAAACCTACTGGAAACACCTTAGGTTTACTTTCCACATGATTATGAGCAGTTTGAAAGTTGTTTCATGCCTCTACATATCAAGACAAAAAAGTTGTTATCTCAGTGCATACAATGTTCTAACATTAAAGTAGTATACATTTCAATTTTCCACCAAAGTACTTACTGCAAACCTAATGGAAACACCGTAGGTTCACTTCCCACATAATTCTGAGATGTCTGAAAGTTGTTTCATGCCTCTGGACAAAAAGACAAAAAAGTTGTTGTCTGAGTGCTTACTGTGTTCTGACATTAAAGTAGTGTACATTTCAATTTTCCACCAAAGAGCATAGTGCAAACCTGATGGAAACATTTTAAGTTAAATTCCCACATGATTCTGAGTAGTTTGAAAGTTGTTTCATCCCTCTGTACAGCAAGACAAAAAAGCTGTTTTCTAAGTGCATGCAATTCTTTGAAATTAATGTATCATACATTTGAATTTTCCAACAAAGTGCAGAGTGCAAACCTGATGGAAACACCTTCGCTTAACCTCCCACATGATTCTGAATGGTTTGAAAGTTGCTTCATGCCTCTGAACAGGAAGATAAAAAAGTTGCTTTGTCAGTGCATACAATGCTCTGGGAATACAAATGGTACACATTTCAACTTTACACCAAAGTACTTGTGGCAAACCTAATGGAAACACCTTAGTTTAACTTTCCACATGATTATGAGTAGTTTGAAAGTTGTTTCATGCCTGTACACATCAGGACAAAAAAGTTGTTATCTCAGTGCATACAATGCTGTGACAATACTAATAGCATAGATTTCAATTTTACACCAAAGTACTTACTGCAAACCTAATGGAAACACCTTAGGTTAACTTCCCACATGATTCTGAGACGTCTGAAAGTTGTTACATGCCTCTGGACATAAAGACAAAAATGTTGTTTTCTGAGTGCTTACAATGTTCTGACATAAAGAAGTGTACATTTCAATTTTCCACCAAAGAGCATATTGCAAACCTATTAGAAACATTTTAAGTTAACTTCCCACATGATTCTGAGTAGTTTGAAAGTTGTTCCATCCCTCTGTACAGCAAGACAAAAAAGTTGTTTTCTAAGTGCATGCAATGTTTGCAATTAAAGTAGTATACATTTGAATTTTCCACCAAAGTGCAGACTGCAAACCTGATAGAAAGACCTTAGCTTAACTTCCCACATGATTCTGAATGGTTTGAACGTTGTTTCATGCTTCTGAACAGCAAGACAAAAAAGTTGTTTTCCAAGTGCATACAAAGCTTTGGTAATGCAAATAGTACACATTTCAACTTTACACCAAAGTACTTGCTGTTAACCTAATGGAAACACCTTAGGTTAACTTCCCACATGATTCTGAGATGTCTGAAAGTTGTTTCATGCCTCTGGACATAAAGACAAAAATGTTGTTTTCTGAGTGCTTACAATGTTCTGACATAAAGTAGTGTACATTTCAATTTTCCACCAAAGAGCATATGGCAAACCTATTAGAAACATTTTAAGTTAACTTCCCACATGATTCTGAGTAGTTTGAAAGTTGTTCCATCCCTCTGTACAGCAAGACAAAAAAGTTGTTTTCTAAGTGCATGCAATGTTTGCAATTAAAGTAGTATACATTTGAATTTTCCACCAAAGTGCAGACTGCAAACCTGATAGAAAGACCTTAGCTTAACTTCCCACATGATTCTGAATGGTTTGAACGTTGTTTCATGCTTCTGAACAGCAAGACAAAAAAGTTGTTTTCCAAGTGCATACAAAGCTCTGGGAATGCAAATAGTACACATTTCAACTTTACACCAAAGTACTTGCTGTTAACCTAATGGAAACACCTTAGTTTAACTTTCCACATCATTATGAGTAGTTTGAAAGTTTTTTCATGCCTGTACACATCAGGACAAAAAAGTTGTTATCTCAGTGCATACAATGATGTGAGAATACTAATGGCATACATTTCAATTTTACACCAAAGTACTTACTGAAAACCTAATGGATACAGCTTAGGTTAACTTCCCACATGATTATGAGCAGTTTGAAAGTTGTTTCATGCCTCTACACATCAAGACAAATAAGTTGTTATCTTAGTGCATACAAGGCTTTGACAATACTAATAGCATACATTTTAATTTTACACCAAAGCACTTACTGCAAACCTAATGGAAACACCTTAGGTTTACTTTCCACATGATTATGAGCAGTTTTAAAGTTCTTTCATGCCTCTACATATCAAGACAAAAAAGTTGTTATCTCAGTGCATACAATGTTCTAACATTAAAGTAGTATACATTTCAATTTTCCACCAAAGTACTTACTGCAAACCTAATGGAAACACCTTAGGTTCACTTCCCACATAATTCTGAGATGTCTGAAAGTTGTTTCATGCCTCTGGACAAAAAGACAAAAAAGTTGTTGTCTGAGTGCTTACTGTGTTCTGACATTAAAGTAGTGTACATTTCAATTTTCCACCAAAGATCATAGTGCAAACCTGATGGAAACATTTTAAGTTAACTTCCCACATGATTCTGAGTAGTTTGAAAGTTGTTTCATCCCTCTGTACAGCAAGACAAAAAAGCTGTTTTCTAAGTGCATGCAATTCTTTGAAATTAATGTATCATACATTTGAATTTTCCAACAAAGTGCAGAGTGCAAACCTGATGGAAACACCTTCGCTTAACCTCCCACATGATTCTGAATGGCTTGAAAGTTGCTTCATGCCTCTGAACTGGAAGATAAAAAAGTTGCTTTGTCAGTGCATACAATGCTCTGGGAATACAAATGGTACACATTTCAACTTTACACCAAAGTACTTGTGGCAAACCTAATGGAAACACCTTAGTTTAACTTTCCACATGATTATGAGTAGTTTGAAAGTTGTTTCATGCCTGTACACATCATGACAAAAAAGTTGTTATCTCAGTGCATACAATGCTGTGACAATACTAATAGCATAGATTTCAATTTTACACCAAAGTACTTACTGCAAACCTAATCGAAACACCTTAGGTTAACTTCCCACATGATTCTGAGATGTCTGAAAGTTGTTTCATGCCTCTGGACATAAAGACAAAAATGTTGTTTTCTGAGTGCTTACAATGTTCTGACATAAAGTAGTGTACATTTCAATTTTCCACCAAAGAGCATATGGCAAACCTATTAGAAACATTTTAAGTTAACTTCCCACATGATTCTGAGTAGTTTGAAAGTTGTTCCATCCCTCTGTACAGCAAGACAAAAAAGTTGTTTTCTAAGTGCATGCAATGTTTGCAATTAAAGTAGTATACATTTGAATTTTCCACCAAAGTGCAGACTGCAAACCTGATAGAAAGACCTTAGCTTAACTTCCCACATGATTCTGAATGGTTTGAACGTTGTTTCATGCTTCTGAACAGCAAGACAAAAAAGTTGTTTTCCAAGTGCATACAAAGCTCTGGGAATGCAAATAGTACACATTTCAACTTTACACCAAAGTACTTGCTGTTAACCTAATGGAAACACCTTAGTTTAACTTTCCACATGATTATGAGTAGTTTGAAAGTTGTTTCATGCATGTACACATCAGGACAAAAAAGTTGCTATCTCAGTGCATACAATGCTGTGACAATACTAATAGAATACATTTCAATTTTACACCAAAGTACTTACTGCAAACCTAATGGAAACACCTTAGGTTAACTTCCCACATGATTCTGAGATGTCTGAAAGTTGTTTCATGCCTCTGGACATAAAGACAAAAATGTTGTTTTCTGAGTGCTTGCAATGTTCTGACATAAAGTAGTGTACATTTGAATTTTCCACCAAAGTGCAGAGTGCAAACCTGATAGAAACACCTTAGCTTAACTTCCCACATGATTCTGAATGGTTTGAACGTTGTTTCATGCTTCTGAACAGCAAGACAAAAAAGTTGTTTTCTAAGTGCATACAAAGCTTTTGTAATGCAAATAGTACACATTTCAACTTTACACCAAAGTCCTTGCTGTAAACCTAATGGAAACACCTTAGTTTAACTTTCCACATGATTATGAGTAGTTTGAAAGTTTTTTCATGCCTGTACACATCAGGACAAAAAAGTTGTTATCTCAGTGCATAAAATGATGTGAGAATACTAATGGCATACATTTCAATTTTACACCAAAGTACTTACTGAAAACCTAATGGAAACAGCTTAGGTTAACTTCCCACATGATTATGAGCAGTTTGAAAGTTGTTTCATGCCTCTACACATCAAGACAAAAAAGTTGTTATCTCAGTGCATACAAGGCTTTGACAATACAAATAGCATACATTTTAATTTTACACCAAAGCACTTACTGCAAACCTACTGGAAACACCTTAGGTTTACTTTCCACATGATTATGAGCAGTTTGAAAGTTGTTTCATGCCTCTACATATCAAGACAAAAAAGTTGTTATCTCAGTGCATACAATGTTCTAACATTAAAGTAGTATACATTTCAATTTTCCACCAAAGTACTTACTGCAAACCTAATGGAAACACCTTAGGTTCACTTCCCACATAATTCTGAGATGTCTGAAAGTTGTTTCATGCCTCTGGACAAAAAGACAAAAAAGTTGTTGTCTGAGTGCTTACTGTGTTCTGACATTAAAGTAGTGTACATTTCAATTTTCCACCAAAGAGCATACTGCAAACCTGATGGAAACATTTTAAGTTAACTTCCCACATGATTCTGAGTAGTTTGAAAGTTGTTTCATCCCTCTGTACAGCAAGACAAAAAAGCTGTTTTCTAAGTGCATGCAATTCTTTGAAATTAATGTATCATACATTTGAATTTTCCAACAAAGTGCAGAGTGCAAACCTGATGGAAACACCTTCGCTTAACCTCCCACATGATTCTGAATGGTTTGAAAGTTGCTTCATGCCTCTGAACTGGAAGATAAAAAAGTTGCTTTGTCAGTGCATACAATGCTCTGGGAATACAAATGGTACACATTTCAACTTTACACCAAAGTACTTGTGGCAAACCTAATGGAAACACCTTAGTTTAACTTTCCACATGATTATGAGTAGTTTGAAAGTTGTTTCATGCCTGTACACATCAGGACAAAAAAGTTGTTATCTCAGTGCATACAATGCTGTGACAATACTAATAGCATAGATTTCAATTTTACACCAAAGTACTTACTGCAAACCTAATGGAAACACCTTAGGTTAACTTCCCACATGATTCTGAGATGTCTGAAAGTTGTTTCATGCCTCTGGACATAAAGACAAAAATGTTGTTTTCTGAGTGCTTACAATGTTCTGACATAAAGTAGTGTACATTTCAATTTTCCACCAAAGAGCATATTGCAAACCTATCAGAAACATTTTAAGTTAACTTCCCACATGATTCTGAGTAGTTTGAAAGTTGTTCCATCCCTCTGTACAGCAAGACAAAAAAGTTGTTTTCTAAGTGCATGCAATGTTTGCAATTAAAGTAGTATACATTTGAATTTTCCACCAAAGTGCAGACTGCAAACCTGATAGAAAGACCTTAGCTTAACTTCCCACATGATTCTGAATGGTTTGAACGTTGTTTCATGCTTCTGAACAGCAAGACAAAAAAGTTGTTTTCCAAGTGCATACAAAGCTCTGGTAATGCAAATAGTACACATTTCAACTTTACACCAAAGTACTTGCTGTTAACCTAATGGAAACACCTTAGTTTAACTTTCCACATGATTATGAGTAGTTTGAAAGTTTTTTCATGCATGTACACATCAGGACAAAAAAGTTGTTATCTCAGTGCATACAATGATGTGAGAATACTAATGGCATACATTTCAATTTTACACCAAAGTACTTACTGAAAACCTAATGGATACAGCTTAGGTTAACTTCCCACATGATTATGAGCAGTTTGAAAGTTGTTTCATGCCTCTACACATCAAGACAAATAAGTTGTTATCTTAGTGCATACAAGGCTTTGACAATACTAATAGCATACATTTTAATTTTACACCAAAGCACTTACTGCAAACCTAATGGAAACACCTTAGGTTTACTTTCCACATGATTATGAGCAGTTTGAAAGTTGTTTCATGCCTCTACATATCAAGACAAAAAAGTTGTTATCTCAGTGCATACAATGTTCTAACATTAAAGTAGTATACATTTCAATTTTCCACCAAAGTACTTACTGCAAACCTAATGGAAACACCTTAGGTTCACTTCCCACATAATTCTGAGATGTCTGAAAGTTGTTTCATGCCTCTGGACAAAAAGACAAAAAAGTTGTTGTCTGAGTGCTTACTGTGTTCTGACATTAAAGTAGTGTACATTTCAATTTTCCACCAAAGAGCATATGGCAAACCTATTAGAAACATTTTAAGTTAACTTCCCACATGATTCTGAGTAGTTTGAAAGTTGTTCCATCCCTCTGTACAGCAAGACAAAAAAGTTGTTTTCTAAGTGCATGCAATGTTTGCAATTAAAGTAGTATACATTTGACTTTTCCACCAAAGTGCAGACTGCAAACCTGATAGAAAGACCTTAGCTTAACTTCCCACATGATTCTGAATGGTTTGAACGTTGTTTCATGCTTCTGAACAGCAAGACAAAAAAGTTGTTTTCCAAGTGCATACAAAGCTCTGGTAATGCAAATAGTACACATTTCAACTTTACACCAAAGTACTTGCTGTTAACCTAATGGAAACACCTTAGTTTAACTTTCCACATGATTATGAGTAGTTTGAAATTCGTTTCATGCATGTACACATCAGGACAAAAAAGTTGTTATCTCAGTGCATACAATGATGTGAGAATACTAATGGCATACATTTCAATTTTACACCAAAGTACTTACTGAAAACCTAATGGAAACAGCTTAGGTTAACTTCCCACATGATTATGAGCAGTTTGAAAGTTGTTTCATGCCTCTGCACATCAAGACAAAAAAGTTGTTATCTCAGTGCATACAAGGCTTTGACAATACAAATAGCGTACATTTTAATTTTACACCAAAGCACTTACTGCAAACCTAATGGAAACACCTTAGGTTCACTTCCCACATAATTCTGAGATGTCTGAAAGTTGTTTCATGCCTCTGGACAAAAAGACAAAAAAGTTGTTGTCTGAGTGCTTTCTGTGTTCTGACATTAAAGTAGTGTACATTTCAATTTTCCACCAAAGAGCATAGTGCAAACCTGATGGAAACATTTTAAGTTAACTTCCCACATGATTCTGAGTAGTTTGAAAGTTGTTTCATCCCTCTGTACAGCAAGACAAAAAAGCTGTTTTCTAAGTGCATGCAATTCTTTGAAATTAATGTATCATACATTTGAATTTTCCAACAAAGTGCAGAGTGCAAACCTGATGGAAACACCTTCGCTTAACCTCCCACATGATTCTGAATGGGTTGAAAGTTGCTTCATGCCTCTGAACAGGAAGATAAAAAAGTTGCTTTGTCAGTGCATACAATGCTCTGGGAATGCAAATGGTGCACATTTCAACTTTACACCAAAGTACTTGTGGCAAACCTAATGGAAACACCTTAGTTTAACTTTCCACATGATTATGAGTAGTTTGAAAGTTGTTTCATGCCTGTACACATCAGGACAAAAAAGTTGTTATCTCAGTGCATACAATGCTGTGACAACACTAATAGCATAGATTTCAATTTTACACCAAAGTACTTACTGCAAACCTAATGGAAACACCTTAGGTTAACTTCCCACATGATTCTGAGATGTCTGAAAGTTGTTTCATGCCTCTGGACATAAAGACAAAAATGTTGTTTTCTGAGTGCTTACAATGTTCTGACATAAAGTAGTGTACATTTCAATTTTCCACCAAAGAGCATATTGCAAACCTATTAGAAACATTTTAAGTTAACTTCCCACATGATTCTGAGTAGTTTGAAAGTTGTTCCATCCCTCTGTACAGCAAGACAAAAAAGTTGTTTTCTAAGTGCATGCAATGTTTGCAATTAAAGTAGTATACATTTGAATTTTCCACCAAAGTGCAGAGTGCAAACCTGATAGAAAGACCTTAGCTTAACTTCCCACATGATTCTGAATGGTTTGAACGTTGTTTCATGCTTCTGAACAGCAAGACAAAAAAGTTGTTTTCCAAGTGCATACAAAGCTCTGGTAATGCAAATAGTACACATTTCAACTTTACACCAAAGAACTTGCTGTTAACCTAATGGAAACACCTTAGTTTAACTTTCCACATGATTATGAGTAGTTTGAAAGTTTTTTCATGCATGTACACATCAGGACAAAAAAGTTGTTATCTCAGTGCATACAATGATGTGAGAATACTAATGGCATACATTTCAATTTTACACCAAAGTACTTACTGAAAACCTAATGGATACAGCGTAGGTTAACTTCCCACATGATTATGAGCAGTTTGAAAGTTGTTTCATGCCTCTACACATCAAGACAAATAAGTTGTTATCTTAGTGCATACAAGGCTTTGACAATACTAATAGCATACATTTTAATTTTACACCAAAGCACTTACTGCAAACCTAATGGAAACACCTTAGGTTTACTTTCCACATGATTATGAGCAGTTTGAAAGTTGTTTCATGCCTCTACATATCAAGACAAAAAAGTTGTTATCTCAGTGCATACAATGTTCTAACATTAAAGTAGTATACATTTCAATTTTCCACCAAAGTACTTACTGCAAACCTAATGGAAACACCTTAGGTTCACTTCCCACATAATTCTGAGATGTCTGAAAGTTGTTTCATGCCTCTGGACAAAAAGACAAAAAAGTTGTTGTCTGAGTGCTTACTGTGTTCTGACATTAAAGTAGTGTACATTTCAATTTTCCACCAAAGAGCATAGTGCAAACCTGATGGAAACATTTTAAGTTAACTTCCCACATGATTCTGAGTAGTTTGAAAGTTGTTCCATCCCTCTGTACAGCAAGACAAAAAAGTTGTTTTCTAAGTGCATGCAATGTTTGCAATTAAAGTAGTATACATTTGAATTTTCCACCAAAGTGCAGACTGCAAACCTGATAGAAAGACCTTAGCTTAACTTCCCACATGATTCTGAATGGTTTGAACGTTGTTTCATGCTTCTGAACAGCAAGACAAAAAAGTTCTTTTCCAAGTGCATACAAAGCTCTGGTAATGCAAATAGTACACATTTCAACTTTACACCAAAGTACTTGCTGTTAACCTAATGGAAACACCTTAGTTTAACTTTCCACATGATTATGAGTAGTTTGAAAGTTTTTTCATGCATGTACACATCAGGACAAAAAAGTTGTTATCTCAGTGCATACAATGATGTGAGAATACTAATGGCATACATTTCAATTTTACACCAAAGTACTTACTGAAAACCTAATGGATACAGCTTAGGTTAACTTCCCACATGATTATGAGCAGTTTGAAAGTTGTTTCATGCCTCTACACATCAAGACAAATAAGTTGTTATCTTAGTGCATACAAGGCTTTGACAATACTAATAGCATACATTTTAATTTTACACCAAAGCACTTTCTGCAAACCTAATGGAAACACCTTAGGTTTACTTTCCACATGATTATGAGCAGTTTGAAAGTTGTTTCATGCCTCTGGACATAAAGACAAAAATGTTGTTTTCTGAGTGCTTACAATGTTCTGACATAAAGTAGTGTACATTTGAATTTTCCACCAAAGTGCAGAGTGCAAACCTGATAGAAACACCTTAGCTTAACTTCCCACATGATTCTGAATGGTTTGAACGTTGTTTCATGCTTCTGAACAGCAAGACAAAAAAGTTGTTTTCTAAGTGCATACAAAGCTTTCGTAATGCAAATAGTACACATTTCAACTTTACACCAAAGTCCTTGCTGTAAACCTAATGGAAACACCTTAGTTTAACTTTCCACATGATTATGAGTAGTTTGAAAGTTTTTTCATGCCTGTACACATCAGGACAAAAAAGTTGTTATCTCAGTGCATACAATGATGTGAGAATACTAATGGCATACATTTCAATTTTACACCAAAGTACTTACTGAAAACCTAATGGAAACAGCTTAGGTTAACTTCCCACATGATTATGAGCAGTTTGAAAGTTGTTTCATGCCTCTACACATCAAGACAAAAAAGTTGTTATCTCAGTGCATACAAGGCTTTGACAATACAAATAGCATACATTTTAATTTTACACCAAAGCACTTACTGCAAACCTACTGGAAACACCTTAGGTTTACTTTCCACATGATTATGAGCAGTTTTAAAGTTGTTTCATGCCTCTACATATCAAGACAAAAAAGTTGTTATCTCAGTGCATACAATGTTCTAACATTAAAGTAGTATACATTTCAATTTTCCACCAAAGTACTTACTGCAAACCTAATGGAAACACCTTAGGTTCACTTCCCACATAATTCTGAGATGTCTGAAAGTTGTTTCATGCCTCTGGACAAAAAGACAAAAAAGTTGTTGTCTGAGTGCTTACTGTGTTCTGACATTAAAGTAGTGTACATTTCAATTTTCCAACAAAGAGCATAGTGCAAACCTGATGGAAACATTTTAAGTTAACTTCCCACATGATTCTGAGTAGTTTGAAAGTTGTTTCATCCCTCTGTACAGCAAGACAAAAAAGCTGTTTTCTAAGTGCATGCAATTCTTTGAAATTAATGTATCATACATTTGAATTTTCCAACAAAGTGCAGAGTGCAAACCTGATGGAAACACCTTCGCTTAACCTCCCACATGATTCTGAATGGTTTGAAAGTTGCTTCATGCCTCTGAACAGGAAGATAAAAAAGTTGCTTTGTCAGTGCATACAATGCTCTGGGAATACAAATGGTGCACATTTCAACTTTACACCAAAGTACTTGTGGCAAACCTAATGGAAACACCTTAGTTTAACTTTCCACATGATTATGAGTAGTTTGAAAGTTGTTTCATGCCTGTACACATCAGGACAAAAAAGTTGTTATCTTAGTGCATACAATGCTGTGACAACACTAATAGCATAGATTTCAATTTTACACCAAAGTACTTACTGCAAACCTAATGGAAACACCTTAGGTTAACTTCCCACATGATTCTGAGATGTCTGAAAGTTGTTTCATGCCTCTGGACATAAAGACAAAAATGTTGTTTTCTGAGTGCTTACAATGTTCTGACATAAAGTAGTGTACATTTCAATTTTCCACCAAAGAGCATATTGCAAACCTATTAGAAACATTTTAAGTTAACTTCCCACATGATTCTGAGTAGTTTGAAAGTTGTTCCATCCCTCTGTACAGCAAGACAAAAAAGTTGTTTTCTAAGTGCATGCAATGTTTGCAATTAAAGTAGTATACATTTGAATTTTCCACCAAAGTGCAGAGTGCAAACCTGATAGAAAGACCTTAGCTTAACTTCCCACATGATTCTGAATGGTTTGAACGTTGTTTCATGCTTCTGAACAGCAAGACAAAAAAGTTGTTTTCCAAGTGCATACAAAGCTCTGGTAATGCAAATAGTACACATTTCAACTTTACACCAAAGAACTTGCTGTTAACCTAATGGAAACACCTTAGTTTAACTTTCCACATGATTATGAGTAGTTTGAAAGTTTTTTCATGCATGTACACATCAGGACAAAAAAGTTGTTATCTCAGTGCATACAATGATGTGAGAGTACTAATGGCATACATTTCAATTTTACACCAAAGTACTTACTGAAAACCTAATGGATACAGCTTAGGTTAACTTCCCACATGATTATGAGCAGTTTGAAAGTTGTTTCATGCCTCTACACATCAAGACAAATAAGTTGTTATCTTAGTGCATACAAGGCTTTGACAATACTAATAGCATACATTTTAATTTTACACCAAAGCACTTACTGCAAACCTAATGGAAACACCTTAGGTTTACTTTCCACATGATTATGAGCAGTTTGAAAGTTGTTTCATGCCTCTACATATCAAGACAAAAAAGTTGTTATCTCAGTGCATACAATGTTCTAACATTAAAGTAGTATACATTTCAATTTTCCACCAAAGTACTTACTGCAAACCTAATGGAAACACCTTAGGTTCACTTCCCACATAATTCTGAGATGTCTGAAAGTTGTTTCATGCCTCTGGACAAAAAGACAAAAAAGTTGTTGTCTGAGTGCTTACTGTGTTCTGACATTAAAGTAGTGTACATTTCAATTTTCCACCAAAGAGCATAGTGCAAACCTGATGGAAACATTTTAAGTTAACTTCCCACATGATTCTGAGTAGTTTGAAAGTTGTTCCATCCCTCTGTACAGCAAGACAAAAAAGTTGTTTTCTAAGTGCATGCAATGTTTGCAATTAAAGTAGTATACATTTGAATTTTCCACCAAAGTGCAGACTGCAAACCTGATAGAAAGACCTTAGCTTAACTTCCCACATGATTCTGAATGGTTTGAACGTTGTTTCATGCTTCTGAACAGCAAGACAAAAAAGTTCTTTTCCAAGTGCATACAAAGCTCTGGTAATGCAAATAGTACACATTTCAACTTTACACCAAAGTACTTGCTGTTAACCTAATGGAAACACCTTAGTTTAACTTTCCACATGATTATGAGTAGTTTGAAAGTTTTTTCATGCATGTACACATCAGGACAAAAAAGTTGTTATCTCAGTGCATACAATGATGTGAGAATACTAATGGCATACATTTCAATTTTACACCAAAGTACTTACTGAAAACCTAATGGATACAGCTTAGGTTAACATCCCACATGATTCTGAGATGTCTGAAAGTTGTTTCATGCCTCTGGACATAAAGACAAAAATGTTGTTTTCTGAGTTCTTGCAATGTTCTGACATAAAGTAGTGTACATTTGAATTTTCCACCAAAGTGCAGAGTGCAAACCTGATAGAAACACCTTAGCTTAACTTCCCACATGATTCTGAATGGTTTGAACGTTGTTTCATGCTTCTGAACAGCAAGACAAAAAAGTTGTTTTCTAAGTGCATACAAAGCTTTCGTAATGCAAATAGTACACATTTCAACTTTACACCAAAGTCCTTGCTGTAAACCTAATGGAAACACCTTAGTTTAACTTTCCACATGATTATGAGTAGTTTGAAAGTTTTTTCATGCCTGTACACATCAGGACAAAAAAGTTGTTATCTCAGTGCATACAATGATGTGAGAATACTAATGGCATACATTTCAATTTTACACCAAAGTACTTACTGAAAACCTAATGGAAACAGCTTAGGTTAACTTCCCACATGATTATGAGCAGTTTGAAAGTTGTTTCATGCCTCTACACATCAAGACAAAAAAGTTGTTATCTCAGTGCATACAAGGCTTTGACAATACAAATAGCATACATTTTAATTTTACACCAAAGCACTTACTGCAAACCTACTGGAAACACCTTAGGTTTACTTTCCACATGATTATGAGCAGTTTTAAAGTTGTTTCATGCCTCTACATATCAAGACAAAAAAGTTGTTATCTCAGTGCATACAATGTTCTAACATTAAAGTAGTATACATTTCAATTTTCCACCAAAGTACTTACTGCAAACCTAATGGAAACACCTTAGGTTCACTTCCCACATAATTCTGAGATGTCTGAAAGTTGTTTCATGCCTCTGGACAAAAAGACAAAAAAGTTGTTGTCTGAGTGCTTACTGTGTTCTGACATTAAAGTAGTGTACATTTCAATTTTCCAACAAAGAGCATAGTGCAAACCTGATGGAAACATTTTAAGTTAACTTCCCACATGATTCTGAGTAGTTTGAAAGTTGTTTCATCCCTCTGTACAGCAAGACAAAAAAGCTGTTTTCTAAGTGCATGCAATTCTTTGAAATTAATGTATCATACATTTGAATTTTCCAACAAAGTGCAGAGTGCAAACCTGATGGAAACACCTTCGCTTAACCTCCCACATGATTCTGAATGGTTTGAAAGTTGCTTCATGCCTCTGAACAGGAAGATAAAAAAGTTGCTTTGTCAGTGCATACAATGCTCTGGGAATACAAATGGTGCACATTTCAACTTTACACCAAAGTACTTGTGGCAAACCTAATGGAAACACCTTAGTTTAACTTTCCACATGATTATGAGTAGTTTGAAAGTTGTTTCATGCCTGTACACATCAGGACAAAAAAGTTGTTATCTTAGTGCATACAATGCTGTGACAACACTAATAGCATAGATTTCAATTTTACACCAAAGTACTTACTGCAAACCTAATGGAAACACCTTAGGTTAACTTCCCACATGATTCTGAGATGTCTGAAAGTTGTTTCATGCCTCTGGACATAAAGACAAAAATGTTGTTTTCTGAGTGCTTACAATGTTCTGACATAAAGTAGTGTACATTTCAATTTTCCACCAAAGAGCATATTGCAAACCTATTAGAAACATTTTAAGTTAACTTCCCACATGATTCTGAGTAGTTTGAAAGTTGTTCCATCCCTCTGTACAGCAAGACAAAAAAGTTGTTTTCTAAGTGCATGCAATGTTTGCAATTAAAGTAGTATACATTTGAATTTTCCACCAAAGTGCAGAGTGCAAACCTGATAGAAAGACCTTAGCTTAACTTCCCACATGATTCTGAATGGTTTGAACGTTGTTTCATGCTTCTGAACAGCAAGACAAAAAAGTTGTTTTCCAAGTGCATACAAAGCTCTGGTAATGCAAATAGTACACATTTCAACTTTACACCAAAGAACTTGCTGTTAACCTAATGGAAACACCTTAGTTTAACTTTCCACATGATTATGAGTAGTTTGAAAGTTTTTTCATGCATGTACACATCAGGACAAAAAAGTTGTTATCTCAGTGCATACAATGATGTGAGAGTACTAATGGCATACATTTCAATTTTACACCAAAGTACTTACTGAAAACCTAATGGATACAGCTTAGGTTAACTTCCCACATGATTATGAGCAGTTTGAAAGTTGTTTCATGCCTCTACACATCAAGACAAATAAGTTGTTATCTTAGTGCATACAAGGCTTTGACAATACTAATAGCATACATTTTAATTTTACACCAAAGCACTTACTGCAAACCTAATGGAAACACCTTAGGTTTACTTTCCACATGATTATGAGCAGTTTGAAAGTTGTTCCATGCCTCTACATATCAAGACAAAAAAGTTGTTATCTCAGTGCATACAATGTTCTAACATTAAAGTAGTATACATTTCAATTTTCCACCAAAGTACTTACTGCAAACCTAATGGAAACACCTTAGGTTCACTTCCCACATAATTCTGAGATGTCTGAAAGTTGTTTCATGCCTCTGGACAAAAAGACAAAAAAGTTGTTGTCTGAGTGCTTACTGTGTTCTGACATTAAAGTAGTGTACATTTCAATTTTCCACCAAAGAGCATAGTGCAAACCTGATGGAAACATTTTAAGTTAACTTCCCACATGATTCTGAGTAGTTTGAAAGTTGTTCCATCCCTCTGTACAGCAAGACAAAAAAGTTGTTTTCTAAGTGCATGCAATGTTTGCAATTAAAGTAGTATACATTTGAATTTTCCACCAAAGTGCAGACTGCAAACCTGATAGAAAGACCTTAGCTTAACTTCCCACATGATTCTGAATGGTTTGAACGTTGTTTCATGCTTCTGAACAGCAAGACAAAAAAGTTCTTTTCCAAGTGCATACAAAGCTCTGGTAATGCAAATAGTACACATTTCAACTTTACACCAAAGTACTTGCTGTTAACCTAATGGAAACACCTTAGTTTAACTTTCCACATGATTATGAGTAGTTTGAAAGTTTTTTCATGCATGTACACATCAGGACAAAAAAGTTGTTATCTCAGTGCATACAATGATGTGAGAATACTAATGGCATACATTTCAATTTTACACCAAAGTACTTACTGAAAACCTAATGGATACAGCTTAGGTTAACATCCCACATGATTCTGAGATGTCTGAAAGTTGTTTCATGCCTCTGGACATAAAGACAAAAATGTTGTTTTCTGAGTTCTTGCAATGTTCTGACATAAAGTAGTGTACATTTGAATTTTCCACCAAAGTGCAGAGTGCAAACCTGATAGAAACACCTTAGCTTAACTTCCCACATGATTCTGAATGGTTTGAACGTTGTTTCATGCTTCTGAACAGCAAGACAAAAAAGTTGTTTTCTAAGTGCATACAAAGCTTTCGTAATGCAAATAGTACACATTTCAACTTTACACCAAAGTCCTTGCTGTAAACCTAATGGAAACACCTTAGTTTAACTTTCCACATGATTATGAGTAGTTTGAAAGTTTTTTCATGCCTGTACACATCAGGACAAAAAAGTTGTTATCTCAGTGCATACAATGATGTGAGAATACTAATGGCATACATTTCAATTTTACACCAAAGTACTTACTGAAAACCTAATGGAAACAGCTTAGGTTAACTTCCCACATGATTATGAGCAGTTTGAAAGTTGTTTCATGCCTCTACACATCAAGACAAAAAAGTTGTTATCTCAGTGCATACAAGGCTTTGACAATACAAATAGCATACATTTTAATTTTACACCAAAGCACTTACTGCAAACCTACTGGAAACACCTTAGGTTTACTTTCCACATGATTATGAGCAGTTTTAAAGTTGTTTCATGCCTCTACATATCAAGACAAAAAAGTTGTTATCTCAGTGCATACAATGCTGTGACAATACTAATAGCATAGATTTCAATTTTACACCAAAGTACTTACTGCAAACCTAATGGAAACACCTTAGGTTAACTTCCCACATGATTCTGAGATGTCTGAAAGTTGTTTCATGCCTCTGGACATAAAGACAAAAATGTTGTTTTCTGAGTGCTTACAATGTTCTGACATAAAGTAGTGTACATTTCAATTTTCCACCAAAGAGCATATTGCAAACCTATCAGAAACATTTTAAGTTAACTTCCCACATGATTCTGAGTAGTTTGAAAGTTGTTCCATCCCTCTGTACAGCAAGACAAAAAAGTTGTTTTCTAAGTGCATGCAATGTTTGCAATTAAAGTAGTATACATTTGAATTTTCCACCAAAGTGCAGACTGCAAACCTGATAGAAAGACCTTAGCTTAACTTCCCACATGATTCTGAATGGTTTGAACGTTGTTTCATGCTTCTGAACAGCAAGACAAAAAAGTTGTTTTCCAAGTGCATACAAAGCTCTGGTAATGCAAATAGTACACATTTCAACTTTACACCAAAGTACTTGCTGTTAACCTAATGGAAACACCTTAGTTTAACTTTCCACATGATTATGAGTAGTTTGAAAGTTTTTTCATGCATGTACACATCAGGACAAAAAAGTTGTTATCTCAGTGCATACAATGATGTGAGAATACTAATGGCATACATTTCAATTTTACACCAAAGTACTTACTGAAAACCTAATGGATACAGCTTAGGTTAACTTCCCACATGATTATGAGCAGTTTGAAAGTTGTTTCATGCCTCTACACATCAAGACAAATAAGTTGTTATCTTAGTGCATACAAGGCTTTGACAATACTAATAGCATACATTTTAATTTTACACCAAAGCACTTACTGCAAACCTAATGGAAACACCTTAGGTTTACTTTCCACATGATTATGAGCAGTTTGAAAGTTGTTTCATGCCTCTACATATCAAGACAAAAAAGTTGTTATCTCAGTGCATACAATGTTCTAACATTAAAGTAGTATACATTTCAATTTTCCACCAAAGTACTTACTGCAAACCTAATGGAAACACCTTAGGTTCACTTCCCACATAATTCTGAGATGTCTGAAAGTTGTTTCATGCCTCTGGACAAAAAGACAAAAAAGTTGTTGTCTGAGTGCTTACTGTGTTCTGACATTAAAGTAGTGTACATTTCAATTTTCCACCAAAGAGCATATGGCAAACCTATTAGAAACATTTTAAGTTAACTTCCCACATGATTCTGAGTAGTTTGAAAGTTGTTCCATCCCTCTGTACAGCAAGACAAAAAAGTTGTTTTCTAAGTGCATGCAATGTTTGCAATTAAAGTAGTATACATTTGACTTTTCCACCAAAGTGCAGACTGCAAACCTGATAGAAAGACCTTAGCTTAACTTCCCACATGATTCTGAATGGTTTGAACGTTGTTTCATGCTTCTGAACAGCAAGACAAAAAAGTTGTTTTCCAAGTGCATACAAAGCTCTGGTAATGCAAATAGTACACATTTCAACTTTACACCAAAGTACTTGCTGTTAACCTAATGGAAACACCTTAGTTTAACTTTCCACATGATTATGAGTAGTTTGAAATTCGTTTCATGCATGTACACATCAGGACAAAAAAGTTGTTATCTCAGTGCATACAAGGCTTTGACAATACAAATAGCGTACATTTTAATTTTACACCAAAGCACTTACTGCAAACCTAATGGAAACACCTTAGGTTCACTTCCCACATAATTCTGAGATGTCTGAAAGTTGTTTCATGCCTCTGGACAAAAAGACAAAAAAGTTGTTGTCTGAGTGCTTTCTGTGTTCTGACATTAAAGTAGTGTACATTTCAATTTTCCACCAAAGAGCATAGTGCAAACCTGATGGAAACATTTTAAGTTAACTTCCCACATGATTCTGAGTAGTTTGAAAGTTGTTTCATCCCTCTGTACAGCAAGACAAAAAAGCTGTTTTCTAAGTGCATGCAATTCTTTGAAATTAATGTATCATACATTTGAATTTTCCAACAAAGTGCAGAGTGCAAACCTGATAGAAAGACCTTAGCTTAACTTCCCACATGATTCTGAATGGTTTGAACGTTGTTTCATGCCTCTGAACAGGAAGATAAAAAAGTTGCTTTGTCAGTGCATACAATGCTCTGGGAATGCAAATGGTGCACATTTCAACTTTACACCAAAGTACTTGTGGCAAACCTAATGGAAACACCTTAGTTTAACTTTCCACATGATTATGAGTAGTTTGAAAGTTGTTTCATGCCTGTACACATCAGGACAAAAAAGTTGTTATCTCAGTGCATACAATGATGTGAGAATACTAATGGCATACATTTCAATTTTACACCAAAGTACTTACTGAAAACCTAATGGATACAGCGTAGGTTAACTTCCCACATGATTATGAGCAGTTTGAAAGTTGTTTCATGCCTCTACACATCAAGACAAATAAGTTGTTATCTTAGTGCATACAAGGCTTTGACAATACTAATAGCATACATTTTAATTTTACACCAAAGCACTTACTGCAAACCTAATGGAAACACCTTAGGTTTACTTTCCACATGATTATGAGCAGTTTGAAAGTTGTTTCATGCCTCTACATATCAAGACAAAAAAGTTGTTATCTCAGTGCATACAATGTTCTAACATTAAAGTAGTATACATTTCAATTTTCCACCAAAGTACTTACTGCAAACCTAATGGAAACACCTTAGGTTCACTTCCCACATAATTCTGAGATGTCTGAAAGTTGTTTCATGCCTCTGGACAAAAAGACAAAAAAGTTGTTGTCTGAGTGCTTACTGTGTTCTGACATTAAAGTAGTGTACATTTCAATTTTCCACCAAAGAGCATAGTGCAAACCTGATGGAAACATTTTAAGTTAACTTCCCACATGATTCTGAGTAGTTTGAAAGTTGTTCCATCCCTCTGTATAGCAAGACAAAAAAGTTGTTTTCTAAGTGCATGCAATGTTTGCAATTAAAGTAGTATACATTTGAATTTTCCACCAAAGTGCAGACTGCAAACCTGATAGAAAGACCTTAGCTTAACTTCCCACATGATTCTGAATGGTTTGAACGTTGTTTCATGCTTCTGAACAGCAAGACAAAAAAGTTCTTTTCCAAGTGCATACAAAGCTCTGGTAATGCAAATAGTACACATTTCAACTTTACACCAAAGTACTTGCTGTTAACCTAATGGAAACACCTTAGTTTAACTTTCCACATGATTATGAGTAGTTTGAAAGTTTTTTCATGCATGTACACATCAGGACAAAAAAGTTGTTATCTCAGTGCATACAATGATGTGAGAATACTAATGGCATACATTTCAATTTTACACCAAAGTACTTACTGAAAACCTAATGGATACAGCTTAGGTTAACTTCCCACATGATTATGAGCAGTTTGAAAGTTGTTTCATGCCTCTACACATCAAGACAAATAAGTTGTTATCTTAGTGCATACAAGGCTTTGACAATACTAATAGCATACATTTTAATTTTACACCAAAGCACTTTCTGCAAACCTAATGGAAACACCTTAGGTTTACTTTCCACATGATTATGAGCAGTTTGAAAGTTGTTTCATGCCTCTGGACATAAAGACAAAAATGTTGTTTTCTGAGTGCTTACAATGTTCTGACATAAAGTAGTGTACATTTGAATTTTCCACCAAAGTGCAGAGTGCAAACCTGATAGAAACACCTTAGCTTAACTTCCCACATGATTCTGAATGGTTTGAACGTTGTTTCATGCTTCTGAACAGCAAGACAAAAAAGTTGTTTTCTAAGTGCATACAAAGCTTTCGTAATGCAAATAGTACACATTTCAACTTTACACCAAAGTCCTTGCTGTAAACCTAATGGAAACACCTTAGTTTAACTTTCCACATGATTATGAGTAGTTTGAAAGTTTTTTCATGCCTGTACACATCAGGACAAAAAAGTTGTTATCTCAGTGCATACAATGATGTGAGAATACTAATGGCATACATTTCAATTTTACACCAAAGTACTTACTGAAAACCTAATGGAAACAGCTTAGGTTAACTTCCCACATGATTATGAGCAGTTTGAAAGTTGTTTCATGCCTCTACACATCAAGACAAAAAAGTTGTTATCTCAGTGCATACAAGGCTTTGACAATACAAATAGCATACATTTTAATTTTACACCAAAGCACTTACTGCAAACCTACTGGAAACACCTTAGGTTTACTTTCCACATGATTATGAGCAGTTTTAAAGTTGTTTCATGCCTCTACATATCAAGACAAAAAAGTTGTTATCTCAGTGCATACAATGTTCTAACATTAAAGTAGTATACATTTCAATTTTCCACCAAAGTACTTACTGCAAACCTAATGGAAACACCTTAGGTTCACTTCCCACATAATTCTGAGATGTCTGAAAGTTGTTTCATGCCTCTGGACAAAAAGACAAAAAAGTTGTTGTCTGAGTGCTTACTGTGTTCTGACATTAAAGTAGTGTACATTTCAATTTTCCAACAAAGAGCATAGTGCAAACCTGATGGAAACATTTTAAGTTAACTTCCCACATGATTCTGAGTAGTTTGAAAGTTGTTTCATCCCTCTGTACAGCAAGACAAAAAAGCTGTTTTCTAAGTGCATGCAATTCTTTGAAATTAATGTATCATACATTTGAATTTTCCAACAAAGTGCAGAGTGCAAACCTGATGGAAACACCTTCGCTTAACCTCCCACATGATTCTGAATGGTTTGAAAGTTGCTTCATGCCTCTGAACAGGAAGATAAAAAAGTTGCTTTGTCAGTGCATACAATGCTCTGGGAATACAAATGGTGCACATTTCAACTTTACACCAAAGTACTTGTGGCAAACCTAATGGAAACACCTTAGTTTAACTTTCCACATGATTATGAGTAGTTTGAAAGTTGTTTCATGCCTGTACACATCAGGACAAAAAAGTTGTTATCTTAGTGCATACAATGCTGTGACAACACTAATAGCATAGATTTCAATTTTACACCAAAGTACTTACTGCAAACCTAATGGAAACACCTTAGGTTAACTTCCCACATGATTCTGAGATGTCTGAAAGTTGTTTCATGCCTCTGGACATAAAGACAAAAATGTTGTTTTCTGAGTGCTTACAATGTTCTGACATAAAGTAGTGTACATTTCAATTTTCCACCAAAGAGCATATTGCAAACCTATTAGAAACATTTTAAGTTAACTTCCCACATGATTCTGAGTAGTTTGAAAGTTGTTCCATCCCTCTGTACAGCAAGACAAAAAAGTTGTTTTCTAAGTGCATGCAATGTTTGCAATTAAAGTAGTATACATTTGAATTTTCCACCAAAGTGCAGAGTGCAAACCTGATAGAAAGACCTTAGCTTAACTTCCCACATGATTCTGAATGGTTTGAACGTTGTTTCATGCTTCTGAACAGCAAGACAAAAAAGTTGTTTTCCAAGTGCATACAAAGCTCTGGTAATGCAAATAGTACACATTTCAACTTTACACCAAAGAACTTGCTGTTAACCTAATGGAAACACCTTAGTTTAACTTTCCACATGATTATGAGTAGTTTGAAAGTTTTTTCATGCATGTACACATCAGGACAAAAAAGTTGTTATCTCAGTGCATACAATGATGTGAGAGTACTAATGGCATACATTTCAATTTTACACCAAAGTACTTACTGAAAACCTAATGGATACAGCTTAGGTTAACTTCCCACATGATTATGAGCAGTTTGAAAGTTGTTTCATGCCTCTACACATCAAGACAAATAAGTTGTTATCTTAGTGCATACAAGGCTTTGACAATACTAATAGCATACATTTTAATTTTACACCAAAGCACTTACTGCAAACCTAATGGAAACACCTTAGGTTTACTTTCCACATGATTATGAGCAGTTTGAAAGTTGTTTCATGCCTCTACATATCAAGACAAAAAAGTTGTTATCTCAGTGCATACAATGTTCTAACATTAAAGTAGTATACATTTCAATTTTCCACCAAAGTACTTACTGCAAACCTAATGGAAACACCTTAGGTTCACTTCCCACATAATTCTGAGATGTCTGAAAGTTGTTTCATGCCTCTGGACAAAAAGACAAAAAAGTTGTTGTCTGAGTGCTTACTGTGTTCTGACATTAAAGTAGTGTACATTTCAATTTTCCACCAAAGAGCATAGTGCAAACCTGACGGAAACATTTTAAGTTAACTTCCCACATGATTCTGAGTAGTTTGAAAGTTGTTCCATCCCTCTGTACAGCAAGACAAAAAAGTTGTTTTCTAAGTGCATGCAATGTTTGCAATTAAAGTAGTATACATTTGAATTTTCCACCAAAGTGCAGACTGCAAACCTGATAGAAAGACCTTAGCTTAACTTCCCACATGATTCTGAATGGTTTGAACGTTGTTTCATGCTTCTGAACAGCAAGACAAAAAAGTTCTTTTCCAAGTGCATACAAAGCTCTGGTAATGCAAATAGTACACATTTCAACTTTACACCAAAGTACTTGCTGTTAACCTAATGGAAACACCTTAGTTTAACTTTCCACATGATTATGAGTAGTTTGAAAGTTTTTTCATGCATGTACACATCAGGACAAAAAAGTTGTTATCTCAGTGCATACAATGATGTGAGAATACTAATGGCATACATTTCAATTTTACACCAAAGTACTTACTGAAAACCTAATGGATACAGCTTAGGTTAACATCCCACATGATTCTGAGATGTCTGAAAGTTGTTTCATGCCTCTGGACATAAAGACAAAAATGTTGTTTTCTGAGTTCTTGCAATGTTCTGACATAAAGTAGTGTACATTTGAATTTTCCACCAAAGTGCAGAGTGCAAACCTGATAGAAACACCTTAGCTTAACTTCCCACATGATTCTGAATGGTTTGAACGTTGTTTCATGCTTCTGAACAGCAAGACAAAAAAGTTGTTTTCTAAGTGCATACAAAGCTTTCGTAATGCAAATAGTACACATTTCAACTTTACACCAAAGTCCTTGCTGTAAACCTAATGGAAACACCTTAGTTTAACTTTCCACATGATTATGAGTAGTTTGAAAGTTTTTTCATGCCTGTACACATCAGGACAAAAAAGTTGTTATCTCAGTGCATACAATGATGTGAGAATACTAATGGCATACATTTCAATTTTACACCAAAGTACTTACTGAAAACCTAATGGAAACAGCTTAGGTTAACTTCCCACATGATTATGAGCAGTTTGAAAGTTGTTTCATGCCTCTACACATCAAGACAAAAAAGTTGTTATCTCAGTGCATACAAGGCTTTGACAATACAAATAGCATACATTTTAATTTTACACCAAAGCACTTACTGCAAACCTACTGGAAACACCTTAGGTTTACTTTCCACATGATTATGAGCAGTTTTAAAGTTGTTTCATGCCTCTACATATCAAGACAAAAAAGTTGTTATCTCAGTGCATACAATGTTCTAACATTAAAGTAGTATACATTTCAATTTTCCACCAAAGTACTTACTGCAAACCTAATGGAAACACCTTAGGTTCACTTCCCACATAATTCTGAGATGTCTGAAAGTTGTTTCATGCCTCTGGACAAAAAGACAAAAAAGTTGTTGTCTGAGTGCTTACTGTGTTCTGACATTAAAGTAGTGTACATTTCAATTTTCCAACAAAGAGCATAGTGCAAACCTGATGGAAACATTTTAAGTTAACTTCCCACATGATTCTGAGTAGTTTGAAAGTTGTTTCATCCCTCTGTACAGCAAGACAAAAAAGCTGTTTTCTAAGTGCATGCAATTCTTTGAAATTAATGTATCATACATTTGAATTTTCCAACAAAGTGCAGAGTGCAAACCTGATGGAAACACCTTAGCTTAACCTCCCACATGATTCTGAATGGTTTGAAAGTTGCTTCATGCCTCTGAACAGGAAGATAAAAAAGTTGCTTTGTCAGTGCATACAATGCTCTGGGAATACAAATGGTACACATTTCAACTTTACACCAAAGTACTTGTGGCAAACCTAATGGAAACACCTTAGTTTAACTTTCCACATGATTATGAGTAGTTTGAAAGTTGTTTCATGCCTGTACACATCAGGACAAAAAAGTTGTTATCTCAGTGCATACAAGGCTTTGACAATACTAATAGCATACATTTTAATTTTACACCAAAGCACTTACTGCAAACCTAATGGAAACACCTTAGGTTTACTTTCCACATGATTATGAGCAGTTTGAAAGTTGTTTCATGCCTCTACATATCAAGACAAAAAAGTTGTTATCTCAGTGCATACAATGTTCTAACATTAAAGTAGTATACATTTCAATTTTCCACCAAAGTACTTACTGCAAACCTAATGGAAACACCTTAGGTTAACTTCCCACATGATTCTGAGATGTCTGAAAGTTGTTTCATGCCTCTGGACATAAAGACAAAAAAGTTGTTTTCTGAGTGCTTACAATCTTCTGACATTAAAGTAGTGTACATTTCAATTTTCCACCAAAGAGCGTAGTGCAAACCTGATGGAAACATTTTAAGTTAACTTCCGACATGATTCTGAGTAGTTTGAATGTTGTTTCATCCCTCTGTACAGCAAGACAAAAAAGCTGTTTTCTAAGTGCATGCAATTCTTTGAAATTAAAGTATAATACATTTGAATTTTCCAACAAAGTGCAGAGTGCAAACCTGATGGAAACACCTTAGCTTAACCTCCCACATGATTCTGAATGGTTTGAAAGTTGCTTCATGCCTCTGAACAGCAAGAGAAAAAAGTTGCTTTGTCAGTGCATACAATGCTCTGGGAATACAAATGGTACACATTTCAACTTTACACCAAAGTACTTCCGGCAAACCTAATGGAAACATCTTAGTATAACTTTCCACATGATTATGAGTAGTTTGAACGTTGTTTCATGCTTCTGAACAGCAAGACAAAAAAGTTGTTTTCTAAGTGCATACAAAGCTTTCGTAATGCAAATAGTACACATTTCAACTTTACACCAAAGTCCTTGCTGTAAACCTAATGGAAACACCTTAGTTTAACTTTCCACATGATTATGAGTAGTTTGAAAGTTTTTTCATGCCTGTACACATCAGGACAAAAAAGTTGTTATCTCAGTGCATACAATGATGTGAGAATACTAATGGCATACATTTCAATTTTACACCAAAGTACTTACTGAAAACCTAATGGAAAGAGCTTAGGTTAACTTCCCACATGATTATGAGCAGTTTGAAAGTTGTTTCATGCCTCTACACATCAAGACAAAAAAGTTGTTATCTCAGTGCATACAAGGCTTGACAATACAAATAGCATACATTTTAATTTTACACCAAAGCACTTACTGCAAACCTACTGGAAACACCTTAGGTTTACTTTCCACATGATTATGAGCAGTTTGAAAGTCTTTTGCCTCTGGACAAAAAGACAAAAAAGTTGTTGTCTGAGTGCTTACTGTGTTCTGACATTAAAGTAGTGTACATTTCAATTTTCCACCAAAGAGCATAGTGCAAACCTGATGGAAACATTTTAAGTTAACTTCCCACATGATTCTGAGTAGTTTGAAAGTTGTTTCATCCCTCTGTACAGCAAGACAAAAAAGCTGTTTTCTAAGTGCATGCAATTCTTTGAAATTAATGTATCATACATTTGAATTTTCCAACAAAGTGCAGAGTGCAAACCTGATGGAAACACCTTCGCTTAACCTCCCACATGATTCTGAATGGTTTGAAAGTTGCTTCATGCCTCTGAACAGCAAGAGAAAAAAGTTGCTTTGTCAGTGCATACAATGCTCTGGGAATACAAATGGTACACATTTCAACTTTACACCAAAGTACTTGTGGCAAACCTAATGGAAACACCTTAGTTTAACTTTCCACATGATTATGAGTAGTTTGAAAGTTGTTTCATGCCTGTACACATCAGGACAAAAAAGTTGTTATCTCAGTGCATACAATGCTGTGACAATACTAATAGCATAGATTTCAATTTTACACCAAAGTACTTACTGCAAACCTAATGGATACAGCTTAGGTTAACTTCCCACATGATTATGAGCAGTTTGAAAGTTGTTTCATGCCTCTACACATCAAGACAAATAAGTTGTTATCTTAGTGCATACAAGGCTTTGACAATACTAATAGCATACATTTTAATTTTACACCAAAGCACTTACTGCAAACCTAATGGAAACACCTTAGGTTTACTTTCCACATGATTATGAGCAGTTTGAAAGTTGTTTCATGCCTCTACATATCAAGACAAAAAAGTTGTTATCTCAGTGCATACAATGTTCTAACATTAAAGTAGTATACATTTCAATTTTCCACCAAAGTACTTACTGCAAACCTAATGGAAACACCTTAGGTTAACTTCCCACATGATTCTGAGATGTCTGAAAGTTGTTTCATGCCTCTGGACATAAAGACAAAAAAGTTGTTGTCTGAGTGCTTACTGTGTTCTGACATTAAAGTAGTGTACAATTCAATTTTCCACCAAAGAGCGTAGTGCAAACCTGATGGAAACATTTTAAGTTAACTTCCGACATGATTCTGAGTAGTTTGAATGTTGTTTCATCCCTCTGTACAGCAAGACAAAAAAGCTGTTTTCTAAGTGCATGCAATTCTTTGAAATTAATGTATCATACATTTGAATTTTCCAACAAAGTGCAGAGTGCAAACCTGATGGAAACACCTTCGCTTAACCTCCCACATGATTCTGAATGGTTTGAAAGTTGCTTCATGCCTCTGAACAGGAAGATAAAAAAGTTGCTTTGTCAGTGCATACAATGCTCTGGGAATACAAATGGTACACATTTCAACTTTACACCAAAGTACTTGTGGCAAACCTAATGGAAACACCTTAGTTTAACTTTCCACATGATTATGAGTAGTTTGAAAGTTGTTTCATGCCTGTACACATCAGGACAAAAAAGTTGTTATCTCAGTGCATACAATGCTGTGACAATACTAATAGCATAGATTTCAATTTTACACCAAAGTACTTACTGCAAACCTAATGGATACAGCTTAGGTTAACTTCCCACATGATTATGAGCAGTTTGAAAGTTGTTTCATGCCTCTACACATCAAGACAAATAAGTTGTTATCTTAGTGCATACAAGGCTTTGACAATACTAATAGCATACATTTTAATTTTACACCAAAGCACTTACTGCAAACCTAATGGAAACACCTTAGGTTTACTTTCCACATGATTATGAGCAGTTTGAAAGTTGTTTCATGCCTCTACATATCAAGACAAAAAAGTTGTTATCTCAGTGCACACAATGTTCTAACATTAAAGTAGTATACATTTCAATTTTCCACCAAAGTACTTACTGCAAACCTAATGGAAACACCTTAGGTTCACTTCCCACATAATTCTGAGATGTCTGAAAGTTGTTTCATGCCTCTGGACAAAAAGACAAAAAAGTTGTTGTCTGAGTGCTTACTGTGTTCTGACATTAAAGTAGTGTACATTTCAATTTTCCACCAAAGAGCATCGTGCAAACCTGATGGAAACATTTTAAGTTAACTTCCCACATGATTCTGAGTAGTTTGAAAGTTGTTTCATCCCTCTGTACAGCAAGACAAAAAAGCAGTTTTCTAAGTGCATGCAATTCTTTGAAATTAATGTATCATACATTTGAATTTTCCAACAAAGTGCAGAGTGCAAACCTGATGGAAACACCTTCGCTTAACCTCCCACATGATTCTGAATGGTTTGAAAGTTGCTTCATGCCTCTGAACAGGAAGATAAAAAAGTTGCTTTATCAGTGCATACAATGCTCTGGGAATACAAATGGGACACATTTCAACTTTACACCAAAGTACTTGTGGCAAACCTAATGGAAACACCTTAGTTTAACTTTCCACATGATTATGAGTAGTTTGAAAGTTGTTTCATGCCTGTACACATCAGGACAAAAAAGTTGTTATCTCAGTGCATACAATGCTGTGACAATACTAATAGCATAGATTTCAATTTTACACCAAAGTACTTACTGCAAACCTAATGGAAACACCTTAGGTTAACTTCCCACATGATTCTGAGCAGTTTGAAAGTTGTTTCATGCCTCTACACATCAAGACAAAAAAGTTGTTATCTCAGTGCATACAAGGCTTTGACAATACAAATAGCATACATTTTAATTTTACACCAAAGCACTTACTGCAAACCTACTGGAAACACCTTAGGTTTACTTTCCACATGATTATGAGCAGTTTTAAAGTTGTTTCATGCCTCTACATATCAAGACAAAAAAGTTGTTATCTCAGTGCATACAATGTTCTAACATTAAAGTAGTATACATTTCAATTTTCCACCAAAGTACTTACTGCAAACCTAATGGAAAGACCTTAGGTTCACTTCCCACATAATTCTGAGATGTCTGAAAGTTGTTTCATGCCTCTGGACAAAAAGACAAAAAAGTTGTTGTCTGAGTGCTTACTGTGTTCTGACATTAAAGTAGTGTACATTTCAATTTTCCAACAAAGAGCATAGTGCAAACCTGATGGAAACATTTTAAGTTAACTTCCCACATGATTCTGAGTAGTTTGAAAGTTGTTTTATCCCTCTGTACAGCAAGACAAAAAAGCTGTTTTCTAAGTGCATGCAATTCTTTGAAATTAAAGTATAATACATTTGAATTTTCCAACAAAGTGCAGAGTGCAAACCTGATGGAAACACCTTAGCTTAACCTCCCACATGATTCTGAATGGTTTGAAAGTTGCTTCATGCCTCTGAACAGGAAGATAAAAAAGTTGCTTTGTCAGTGCATAGAATGCTCTGGGAATACAAATGGTGCACATTTCAACTTTACACCAAAGTATTTGTGGCAAACCTAATGGAAACACCTTAGTTTAACTTTCCACATGATTATGAGTAGTTTGAAAGTTGTTTCATGCCTGTACACATCAGGACAAAAAAGTTGTTATCTCAGTGCATACAATGCTGTGACAACACTAATAGCATAGATTTCAATTTTACACCAAAGTACTTACTGCAAACCTAATGGAAACACCTTAGGTTAACTTCCCACATGATTCTGAGATGTCTGAAAGTTGTTTCATGCCTCTGGACATAAAGACAAAAATGTTGTTTTCTGAGTGCTTACAATGTTCTGACATAAAGTAGTGTACATTTCAATTTTCCACCAAAGAGCATATTGCAAACCTATTAGAAACATTTTAAGTTAACTTCCCACATGATTCTGAGTAGTTTGAAAGTTGTTCCATCCCTCTGTACAGCAAGACAAAAAAGTTGTTTTCTAAGTGCATGCAATGTTTGCAATTAAAGTAGTATACATTTGAATTTTCCACCAAAGTGCAGAGTGCAAACCTGATAGAAAGACCTTAGCTTAACTTCCCACATGATTCTGAATGGTTTGAACGTTGTTTCATGCTTCTGAACAGCAAGACAAAAAAGTTGTTTTCCAAGTGCATACAAAGCTTTGGTAATTCAAATACTACACATTTCAACTTTACACCAAAGTACTTGCTGTTAACCTAATGGAAACACCTTAGTTTAACTTTCCACATGATTAGGAGTAGTTTGAAAGTTTTTTCATGCCTGTACACATCAGGACAAAAAAGTTGTTATATCAGTGCATACAATGATGTGAGAATACTAATGGCATACATTTCAATGTTACACCAAAGTACTTACTGAAAACCTAATGGATACAGCTTAGGTTAACTTCCCACATGATTATGAGCAGTTTGAAAGTTGTTTCATGCCTCTACACATCAAGACAAATAAGTTGTTATCTTAGTGCATACAAGGCTTTGACAATACTAATAGCATACATTTTAATTTTACACCAAAGCACTTACTGCAAACCTAATGGAAACACCTTAGGTGTACTTTCCACATGATTATGAGCAGTTTTAAAGTTGTTTCATGCCTCTACATATCAAGACAAAAAAGTTGTTATCTCAGTGCATACAATGTTCTAACATTAAAGTAGTATACATTTCAATTTTCCACCAAAGTACTTACTGCAAACCTAATGGAAACACCTTAGGTTCACTTCCCACATAATTCTGAGATGTCTGAAAGTTGTTTCATGCCTCTGGACAAAAAGACAAAAAAGTTGTTGTCTGAGTGCTTACTGTGTTCTGACATTAAAGTAGTGTACATTTCAATTTTCCACCAAAGAGCATAGTGCAAACCTGATGGAAACATTTTAAGTTAACTTCCCACATGATTCTGAGTAGTTTGAAAGTTGTTTCATCCCTCTGTACAGCAAGACAAAAAAGCTGTTTTCTAAGTGCATGCAATTCTTTGAAATTAATGTATCATACATTTGAATTTTCCAACAAAGTGCAGAGTGCAAACCTGATGGAAACACCTTCGCTTAACCTCCCACATGATTCTGAATGGTTTGAAAGTTGCTTCATGCCTCTGAACAGCAAGAGAAAAAAGTTGCTTTGTCAGTGCATACAATGCTCTGGGAATACAAATGGTACACATTTCAACTTTACACCAAAGTACTTGTGGCAAACCTAATGGAAACACCTTAGTTTAACTTTCCACATGATTATGAGTAGTTTGAAAGTTGTTTCATGCCTGTACACATCACGACAAAAAAGTTGTTATCTCAGTGCATACAAGGCTTTGACAATACTAATAGCATACATTTTAATTTTACCCCAAAGCACTTACTGCAAACCTAATGGAAACACCTTAGGTTTACTTTCCACATGATTATGAGCAGTTTGAAAGTTGTTTCATGCCTCTACATATCAAGACAAAAAAGTTGTTATCTCAGTGCATACAATGTTCTAACATTAAAGTAGTATACATTTCAATTTTCCACCAAAGTACTTACTGCAAACCTAATGGAAACACCTTAGGTTAACTTCCCACATGATTCTGAGATGTCTGAAAGTTGTTTCATGCCTCTGGACATAAAGACAAAAAAGTTGTTTTCTGAGTGCTTACAATCTTCTGACATTAAAGTAGTGTACATTTCAATTTTCCACCAAAGAGCGCAGTGCAAACCTGATGGAAACATTTTAAGTTAACTTCCGACATGATTCTGAGTAGTTTGAATGTTGTTTCATCCCTCTGTACAGCAAGACAAAAAAGCTGTTTTCTAAGTGCATGCAATTCTTTGAAATTAAAGTATAATACATTTGAATTTTCCAACAAAGTGCAGAGTGCAAACCTGATGGAAACACCTTAGCTTAACCTCCCACATGATTCTGAATGGTTTGAAAGTTGCTTCATGCCTCTGAACAGCAAGAGAAAAAAGTTGCTTTGTCAGTGCATACAATGCTCTGGGAATACAAATGGTACACATTTCAACTTTACACCAAAGTACTTCCGGCAAACCTAATGGAAACATCTTAGTATAACTTTCCACATGATTATGAGTAGTTTGAAAGTTGTTTCATGCCTGTACACATGAGGACAAAAAAGTTGTTATCTCAGTGCATACAATGCTGTGACAATACTAATAGAATACATTTCAATTTTACACCAAAGTACTTACTGCAAACCTAATGGAAACACCTTAGGTTAACTTCCCACATGATTCTGAGATGTCTGAAAGTTGTTTCATGCCTCTGGACATAAAGACAAAAATGTTGTTTTCTGAGTGCTTGCAATGTTCTGACATAAAGTAGTGTACATTTGAATTTTCCACCAAAGTGCAGAGTGCAAACCTGATAGAAACACCTTAGCTTAACTTCCCACATGATTCTGAATGGTTTGAACGTTGTTTCATGCTTCTGAACAGCAAGACAAAAAAGTTGTTTTCTAAGTGCATACAAAGCTTTCGTAATGCAAATAGTACACATTTCAACTTTACACCAAAGTCCTTGCTGTAAACCTAATGGAAACACCTTAGTTTAACTTTCCACATGATTATGAGTAGTTTGAAAGTTTTTTCATGCCTGTACACATCAGGACAAAAAAGTTGTTATCTCAGTGCATACAATGATGTGAGAATACTAATGGCATACATTTCAATTTTACACCAAAGTACTTACTGAAAACCTAATGGAAACAGCTTAGGTTAACTTCCCACATGATTATGAGCAGTTTGAAAGTTGTTTCATGCCTCTACACATCAAGACAAATAAGTTGTTATCTTAGTGCATACAAGGCTTTGACAATACTAATAGCATACATTTTAATTTTACACCAAAGCACTTACTGCAAACCTAATGGAAACACCTTAGGTTTACTTTCCACATGATTATGAGCAGTTTGAAAGTTGTTTCATGCCTCTACATATCAAGACAAAAAAGTTGTTATCTCAGTGCATACAATGTTCTAACATTAAAGTAGTATACATTTCAATTTTCCACCAAAGTACTTACTGCAAACCTAATGGAAACACCTTAGGTTAACTTCCCACATGATTCTGAGATGTCTGAAAGTTGTTTCATGCCTCTGGACATAAAGACAAAAATGTTGTTTTCTGAGTGCTTACAATGTTCTGACATAAAGTAGTGTACATTTCAATTTTCCACCAAAGAGCATATTGCAAACCTATTAGAAACATTTTAAGTTAACTTCCCACATGATTCTGAGTAGTTTGAAAGTTGTTCCATCCCTCTGTACAGCAAGACAAAAAAGTTGTTTTCTAAGTGCATGCAATGTTTGCAATTAAAGTAGTATACATTTGAATTTTCCACCAAAGTGCAGAGTGCAAACCTGATAGAAAGACCTTAGCTTAACTTCCCACATGATTCTGAATGGTTTGAACGTTGTTTCATGCTTCTGAACAGCAAGACAAAAACGTTGTTTTCCAAGTGCATACAAAGCTCTGGTAATGCAAATAGTACACATTTCAACTTTACACGAAAGAACTTGCTGTTAACCTAATGGAAAAACCTTAGTTTAACTTTCCACATGATTATGAGTAGTTTGAAAGTTTTTTCATGCATGTACACATCAGGACAAAAAAGTTGTTATCTCAGTGCATACAATGATGTGAGAATACTAATGGCATACATTTCAATTTTACACCAAAGTACTTACTGAAAACCTAATGGATACAGCTTAGGTTAACTTCCCACATGATTATGAGCAGTTTGAAAGTTGTTTCATGCCTCTGCACATCAAGACAAATAAGTTGTTATCTTAGTGCATACAAGGCTTTGACAATACTAATAGCATACATTTTAATTTTACACCAAAGCACTTACTGCAAACCTAATGGAAACACCTTAGGTTTACTTTCCACATGATTATGAGCAGTTTGAAAGTTGTTTCATGCCTCTACATATCAAGACAAAAAAGTTGTTATCTCAGTGCATACAATGTTCTAACATTAAAGTAGTATACATTTCAATTTTCCACCAAAGTACTTACTGCAAACCTAATGGAAACACCTTAGGTTCACTTCCCACATAATTCTGAGATGTCTGAAAGTTGTTTCATGCCTCTGGACAAAAAGACAAAAAAGTTGTTGTCTGAGTGCTTACTGTGTTCTGACATTAAAGTAGTGTACATTTCAATTTTCCACCAAAGAGCATAGTGCAAACCTGATGGAAACATTTTAAGTTAACTTCCCACATGATTCTGAGTAGTTTGAAAGTTGTTCCATCCCTCTGTACAGCAAGACAAAAAAGTTGTTTTCTAAGTGCATGCAATGTTTGCAATTAAAGTAGTATACATTTGAATTTTCCACCAAAGTGCAGACTGCAAACCTGATAGAAAGACCTTAGCTTAACTTCCCACATGATTCTGAATGGTTTGAACGTTGTTTCATGCTTCTGAACAGCAAGACAAAAAAGTTCTTTTCCAAGTGCATACAAAGCTCTGGTAATGCAAATAGTACACATTTCAACTTTACACCAAAGTACTTGCTGTTAACCTAATGGAAACACCTTAGTTTAACTTTCCACATGATTATGAGTAGTTTGAAAGTTTTTTCATGCATGTACACATCAGGACAAAAAAGTTGTTATCTCAGTGCATACAATGATGTGAGAATACTAATGGCATACATTTCAATTTTACACCAAAGTACTTACTGAAAACCTAATGGATACAGCTTAGGTTAACATCCCACATGATTCTGAGATGTCTGAAAGTTGTTTCATGCCTCTGGACATAAAGACAAAAATGTTGTTTTCTGAGTTCTTGCAATGTTCTGACATAAAGTAGTGTACATTTGAATTTTCCACCAAAGTGCAGAGTGCAAACCTGATAGAAACACCTTAGCTTAACTTCCCACATGATTCTGAATGGTTTGAACGTTGTTTCATGCTTCTGAACAGCAAGACAAAAAAGTTGTTTTCTAAGTGCATACAAAGCTTTCGTAATGCAAATAGTACACATTTCAACTTTACACCAAAGTCCTTGCTGTAAACCTAATGGAAACACCTTAGTTTAACTTTCCACATGATTATGAGTAGTTTGAAAGTTTTTTCATGCCTGTACACATCAGGACAAAAAAGTTGTTATCTCAGTGCATACAATGATGTGAGAATACTAATGGCATACATTTCAATTTTACACCAAAGTACTTACTGAAAACCTAATGGAAACAGCTTAGGTTAACTTCCCACATGATTATGAGCAGTTTGAAAGTTGTTTCATGCCTCTACACATCAAGACAAAAAAGTTGTTATCTCAGTGCATACAAGGCTTTGACAATACAAATAGCATACATTTTAATTTTACACCAAAGCACTTACTGCAAACCTACTGGAAACACCTTAGGTTTACTTTCCACATGATTATGAGCAGTTTTAAAGTTGTTTCATGCCTCTACATATCAAGACAAAAAAGTTGTTATCTCAGTGCATACAATGTTCTAACATTAAAGTAGTATACATTTCAATTTTCCACCAAAGTACTTACTGCAAACCTAATGGAAACACCTTAGGTTCACTTCCCACATAATTCTGAGATGTCTGAAAGTTGTTTCATGCCTCTGGACAAAAAGACAAAAAAGTTGTTGTCTGAGTGCTTACTGTGTTCTGACATTAAAGTAGTGTACATTTCAATTTTCCAACAAAGAGCATAGTGCAAACCTGATGGAAACATTTTAAGTTAACTTCCCACATGATTCTGAGTAGTTTGAAAGTTGTTTCATCCCTCTGTACAGCAAGACAAAAAAGCTGTTTTCTAAGTGCATGCAATTCTTTGAAATTAATGTATCATACATTTGAATTTTCCAACAAAGTGCAGAGTGCAAACCTGATGGAAACACCTTCGCTTAACCTCCCACATGATTCTGAATGGTTTGAAAGTTGCTTCATGCCTCTGAACAGGAAGATAAAAAAGTTGCTTTGTCAGTGCATACAATGCTCTGGGAATACAAATGGTGCACATTTCAACTTTACACCAAAGTACTTGTGGCAAACCTAATGGAAACACCTTAGTTTAACGTTCCACATGATTATGAGTAGTTTGAAAGTTGTTTCATGCCTGTACACATCAGGACAAAAAAGTTGTTATCTTAGTGCATACAATGCTGTGACAACACTAATAGCATAGATTTCAATTTTACACCAAATTACTTACTGCAAACCTAATGGAAACACCTTAGGTTAACTTCCCACATGATTCTGAGATGTCTGAAAGTTGTTTCATGCCTCTGGACATAAAGACAAAAATGTTGTTTTCTGAGTGCTTACAATGTTCTGACATAAAGTAGTGTACATTTCAATTTTCCACCAAAGAGCATATTGCAAACCTATTAGAAACATTTTAAGTTAACTTCCCACATGATTCTGAGTAGTTTGAAAGTTGTTCCATCCCTCTGTACAGCAAGACAAAAAAGTTGTTTTCTAAGTGCATGCAATGTTTGCAATTAAAGTAGTATACATTTGAATTTTCCACCAAAGTGCAGAGTGCAAACCTGATAGAAAGACCTTAGCTTAACTTCCCACATGATTCTGAATGGTTTGAACGTTGTTTCATGCTTCTGAACAGCAAGACAAAAAAGTTGTTTTCCAAGTGCATACAAAGCTCTGGTAATGCAAATAGTACACATTTCAACTTTACACCAAAGAACTTGCTGTTAACCTAATGGAAACACCTTAGTTTAACTTTCCACATGATTATGAGTAGTTTGAAAGTTTTTTCATGCATGTACACATCAGGACAAAAAAGTTGTTATCTCAGTGCATACAATGATGTGAGAGTACTAATGGCATACATTTCAATTTTACACCAAAGTACTTACTGAAAACCTAATGGATACAGCTTAGGTTAACTTCCCACATGATTATGAGCAGTTTGAAAGTTGTTTCATGCCTCTACACATCAAGACAAATAAGTTGTTATCTTAGTGCATACAAGGCTTTGACAATACTAATAGCATACATTTTAATTTTACACCAAAGCACTTACTGCAAACCTAATGGAAACACCTTAGGTTTACTTTCCACATGATTATGAGCAGTTTGAAAGTTGTTTCATGCCTCTACATATCAAGACAAAAAAGTTGTTATCTCAGTGCATACAATGTTCTAACATTAAAGTAGTATACATTTCAATTTTCCACCAAAGTACTTACTGCAAACCTAATGGAAACACCTTAGGTTCACTTCCCACATAATTCTGAGATGTCTGAAAGTTGTTTCATGCCTCTGGACAAAAAGACAAAAAAGTTGTTGTCTGAGTGCTTACTGTGTTCTGACATTAAAGTAGTGTACATTTCAATTTTCCACCAAAGAGCATAGTGCAAACCTGATGGAAACATTTTAAGTTAACTTCCCACATGATTCTGAGTAGCTTGAAAGTTGTTCCATCCCTCTGTACAGCAAGACAAAAAAGTTGTTTTCTAAGTGCATGCAATGTTTGCAATTAAAGTAGTATACATTTGAATTTTCCACCAAAGTGCAGACTGCAAACCTGATAGAAAGACCTTAGCTTAACTTCCCACATGATTCTGAATGGTTTGAACGTTGTTTCATGCTTCTGAACAGCAAGACAAAAAAGTTCTTTTCCAAGTGCATACAAAGCTCTGGTAATGCAAATAGTACACATTTCAACTTTACACCAAAGTACTTGCTGTTAACCTAATGGAAACACCTTAGTTTAACTTTCCACATGATTATGAGTAGTTTGAAAGTTTTTTCATGCATGTACACATCAGGACAAAAAAGTTGTTATCTCAGTGCATACAATGATGTGAGAATACTAATGGCATACATTTCAATTTTACACCAAAGTACTTACTGAAAACCTAATGGATACAGCTTAGGTTAACATCCCACATAATTCTGAGATGTCTGAAAGTTGTTTCATGCCTCTGGACATAAAGACAAAAATGTTGTTTTCTGAGTTCTTGCAATGTTCTGACATAAAGTAGTGTACATTTGAATTTTCCACCAAAGTGCAGAGTGCAAACCTGATAGAAACACCTTAGCTTAACTTCCCACATGATTCTGAATGGTTTGAACGTTGTTTCATGCTTCTGAACAGCAAGACAAAAAAGTTGTTTTCTAAGTGCATACAAAGCTTTCGTAATGCAAATAGTACACATTTCAACTTTACACCAAAGTCCTTGCTGTAAACCTAATGGAAACACCTTAGTTTAACTTTCCACATGATTATGAGTAGTTTGAAAGTTTTTTCATGCCTGTACACATCAGGACAAAAAAGTTGTTATCTCAGTGCATACAATGATGTGAGAATACTAATGGCATACATTTCAATTTTACACCAAAGTACTTACTGAAAACCTAATGGAAACAGCTTAGGTTAACTTCCCACATGATTATGAGCAGTTTGAAAGTTGTTTCATGCCTCTACACATCAAGACAAAAAAGTTGTTATCTCAGTGCATACAAGGCTTTGACAATACAAATAGCGTACATTTTAATTTTACACCAAAGCACTTACTGCAAACCTACTGGAAACACCTTAGGTTTACTTTCCACATGATTATGAGCAGTTTTAAAGTTGTTTCATGCCTCTACATATCAAGACAAAAAAGTTGTTATCTCAGTGCATACAATGTTCTAACATTAAAGTAGTATACATTTCAATTTTCCACCAAAGTACTTACTGCAAACCTAATGGAAAGACCTTAGGTTCACTTCCCACATAATTCTGAGATGTCTGAAAGTTGTTTCATGCCTCTGGACAAAAAGACAAAAAAGTTGTTGTCTGAGTGCTTACTGTGTTCTGACATTAAAGTAGTGTACATTTCAATTTTCCAACAAAGAGCATAGTGCAAACCTGATGGAAACATTTTAAGTTAACTTCCCACATGATTCTGAGTAGTTTGAAAGTTGTTTCATCCCTCTGTACAGCAAGACAAAAAAGCTGTTTTCTAAGTGCATGCAATTCTTTGAAATTAATGTATCATACATTTGAATTTTCCAACAAAGTGCAGAGTGCAAACCTGATGGAAACACCTTAGCTTAACCTCCCACATGATTCTGAATGGTTTGAAAGTTGCTTCATGCCTCTGAACAGGAAGATAAAAAAGTTGCTTTTTCAGTGCATACAATGCTCTGGGAATACAAATGGTACACATTTCAACTTTACACCAAAGTACTTGTGGCAAACCTAATGGAAACACCTTAGTTTAACTTTCCACATGATTATGAGTAGTTTGAAAGTTGTTTCATGCCTGTACACATCAGGACAAAAAAGTTGTTATCTCAGTGCATACAAGGCTTTGACAATACTAATAGCATACATTTTAATTTTACACCAAAGCACTTACTGCAAACCTAATGGAAACACCTTAGGTTTACTTTCCACATGATTATGAGCAGTTTGAAAGTTGTTTCATGCCTCTACATATCAAGACAAAAAAGTTGTTATCTCAGTGCATACAATGTTCTAACATTAAAGTAGTATACATTTCAATTTTCCACCAAAGTACTTACTGCAAACCTAATGGAAACACCTTAGGTTAACTTCCCACATGATTCTGAGATGTCTGAAAGTTGTTTCATGCCTCTGGACATAAAGACAAAAAAGTTGTTTTCTGAGTGCTTACAATCTTCTGACATTAAAGTAGTGTACATTACAATTTTCCACCAAAGAGCGTAGTGCAAACCTGATGGAAACATTTTAAGTTAACTTCCGACATGATTCTGAGTAGTTTGAATGTTGTTTCATCCCTCTGTACAGCAAGACAAAAAAGCTGTTTTCTAAGTGCATGCAATTCTTTGAAATTAAAGTATAATACATTTGAATTTTCCAACAAAGTGCAGAGTGCAAACCTGATGGAAACACCTTAGCTTAACCTCCCACATGATTCTGAATGGTTTGAAAGTTGCTTCATGCCTCTGAACAGCAAGAGAAAAAAGTTGCTTTGTCAGTGCATACAATGCTCTGGGAATACAAATGGTACACATTTCAACTTTACACCAAAGTACTTCCGGCAAACCTAATGGAAACATCTTAGTATAACTTTCCACATGATTATGAGTAGTTTGAACGTTGTTTCATGCTTCTGAACAGCAAGACAAAAAAGTTGTTTTCTAAGTGCATACAAAGCTTTCGTAATGCAAATAGTACACATTTCAACTTTACACCAAAGTCCTTGCTGTAAACCTAATGGAAACACCTTAGTTTAACTTTCCACATGATTATGAGTAGTTTGAAAGTTTTTTCATGCCTGTACACATCAGGACAAAAAAGTTGTTATCTCAGTGCATACAATGATGTGAGAATACTAATGGCATACATTTCAATTTTACACCAAAGTACTTACTGAAAACCTAATGGAAACAGCTTAGGTTAACTTCCCACATGATTATGAGCAGTTTGAAAGTTGTTTCATGCCTCTACACATCAAGACAAAAAAGTTGTTATCTCAGTGCATACAAGGCTTGACAATACAAATAGCATACATTTTAATTTTACACCAAAGCACTTACTGCAAACCTACTGGAAACACCTTAGGTTTACTTTCCACATGATTATGAGCAGTTTGAAAGTCTTTTGCCTCTGGACAAAAAGACAAAAAAGTTGTTGTCTGAGTGCTTACTGTGTTCTGACATTAAAGTAGTGTACATTTCAATTTTCCACCAAAGAGCACAGTGCAAACCTGATGGAAACATTTTAAGTTAACTTCCCACATGATTCTGAGTAGTTTGAAAGTTGTTTCATCCCTCTGTACAGCAAGACAAAAAAGCTGTTTTCTAAGTGCATGCAATTCTTTGAAATTAATGTATCATACATTTGAATTTTCCAACAAAGTGCAGAGTGCAAACCTGATGGAAACACCTTCGCTTAACCTCCCACATGATTCTGAATGGTTTGAAAGTTGCTTCATGCCTCTGAACAGGAAGATAAAAAAGTTGCTTTGTCAGTGCATACAATGCTCTGGGAATACAAATGGTACACATTTCAACTTTACACCAAAGTACTTGTGGCAAACCTAATGGAAACACCTTAGTTTAACTTTCCACATGATTATGAGTAGTTTGAAAGTTGTTTCATGCCTGTACACATCAGGACAAAAAAGTTGTTATCTCAGTGCATACAATGCTGTGACAATACTAATAGCATAGATTTCAATTTTACACCAAAGTACTTACTGCAAACCTAATGGATACAGCTTAGGTTAACTTCCCACATGATTATGAGCAGTTTGAAAGTTGTTTCATGCCTCTACACATCAAGACAAATAAGTTGTTATCTTAGTGCATACAAGGCTTTGACAATACTAATAGCATACATTTTAATTTTACACCAAAGCACTTACTGCAAACCTAATGGAAACACCTTAGGTTTACTTTCCACATGATTATGAGCAGTTTGAAAGTTGTTTCATGCCTCTACATATCAAGACAAAAAAGTTGTTATCTCAGTGCATACAATGTTCTAACATTAAAGTAGTATACATTTCAATTTTCCACCAAAGTACTTACTGCAAACCTAATGGAAACACCTTAGGTTAACTTCCCACATGATTCTGAGATGTCTGAAAGTTGTTTCATGCCTCTGGACATAAAGACAAAAAAGTTGTTTTCTGAGTGCTTACTGTGTTCTGACATTAAAGTAGTGTACAATTCAATTTTCCACCAAAGAGCGTAGTGCAAACCTGATGGAAACATTTTAAGTTAACTTCCGACATGATTCTGAGTAGTTTGAATGTTGTTTCATCCCTCTGTACAGCAAGACAAAAAAGCTGTTTTCTAAGTGCATGCAATTCTTTGAAATTAATGTATCATACATTTGAATTTTCCAACAAAGTGCAGAGTGCAAACCTGATGGAAACACCTTCGCTTAACCTCCCACATGATTCTGAATGGTTTGAAAGTTGCTTCATGCCTCTGAACAGGAAGATAAAAAAGTTGCTTTGTCAGTGCATACAATGCTCTGGGAATACAAATGGTTCACATTTCAACTTTACACCAAAGTACTTGTGGCAAACCTAATGGAAACACCTTAGTTTAACTTTCCACATGATTATGAGTAGTTTGAAAGTTGTTTCATGCCTGTACACATCAGGACAAAAAAGTTGTTATCTCAGTGCATACAATGCTGTGACAATACTAATAGCATAGATTTCAATTTTACACCAAAGTACTTACTGCAAACCTAATGGAAACACCTTAGGTTAACTTCCCACATGATTCTGAGATGTCTGAAAGTTGTTTCATGCCTCTGGACATAAAGACAAAAATGTTGTTTTCTGAGTGCTTACAATGTTCTGACATAAAGTAGTGTACATTTCAATTTTCCACCAAAGAGCATATTGCAAACCTATTAGAAACATTTTAAGTTAACTTCCCACATGATTCTGAGTAGTTTGAAAGTTGTTCCATCCCTCTGTACAGCAAGACAAAAAAGTTGTTTTCTAAGTGCATGCAATGTTTGCAATTAAAGTAGTATACATTTGAATTTTCCACCAAAGTGCAGACTGCAAACCTGATAGAAAGACCTTAGCTTAACTTCCCACATGATTCTGAATGGTTTGAACGTTGTTTCATGCTTCTGAACAGCAAGACAAAAAAGTTGTTTTCCAAGTGCATACAAAGCTCTGGTAATGCAAATAGTACACATTTCAACTTTACACCAAAGTACTTGCTGTTAACCTAATGGAAACACCTTAGTTTAACTTTCCACATGATGATGAGTAGTTTGAAAGTTTTTTCATGCATGTACACATCAGGACAAAAAAGTTGTTATCTCAGTGCATACAATGATGTGAGAATACTAATGGCATACATTTCAATTTTACACCAAAGTACTTACTGAAAACCTAATGGATACAGCTTAGGTTAACTTCCCACATGATTATGAGCAGTTTGAAAGTTGTTTCATGCCTCTACACATCAAGACAAATAAGTTGTTATCTTAGTGCATACAAGGCTTTGACAATACTAATAGCATACATTTTAATTTTACACCAAAGTACTTACTGAAAACCTAATGGAAACAGCTTAGGTTAACTTCCCACATGATTATGAGCAGTTTGAAAGTTGTTTCATGCCTCTACACATCAAGACAAAAAAGTTGTTATCTCAGTGCATACAAGGCTTTGACAATACAAATAGCATACATTTTAATTTTACACCAAAGCACTTACTGCAAACCTACTGGAAACACCTTAGGTTTACTTTCCACATGATTATGAGCAGTTTGAAAGTCTTTTGCCTCTGGACAAAAAGACAAAAAAGTTGTTGTCTGAGTGCTTACTGTGTTCTGACATTAAAGTAGTGTACATTTCAATTTTCCACCAAAGAGCATAGTGCAAACCTGATGGAAACATTTTAAGTTAACTTCCCACATGATTCTGAGTAGTTTGAAAGTTGTTTCATCCCTCTGTACAGCAAGACAAAAAAGCTGTTTTCTAAGTGCATGCAATTCTTTGAAATTAATGTATCATACATTTGAATTTTCCAACAAAGTGCAGAGTGCAAACCTGATGGAAACACCTTCGCTTAACCTCCCACATGATTCTGAATGGTTTGAAAGTTGCTTCATGCCTCTGAACAGGAAGATAAAAAAGTTGCTTTGTCAGTGCATACAATGCTCTGGGAATACAAATGGTACACATTTCAACTTTACACCAAAGTACTTGTGGCAAACCTAATGGAAACACCTTAGTTTAACTTTCCACATGATTATGAGTAGTTTGAAAGTTGTTTCATGCCTGTACACATCAGGACAAAAAAGTTGTTATCTCAGTGCATACAATGATGTGAGAATACTAATGGCATACATTTCAATTTTACACCAAAGTACTTACTGAAAACCTAATGGATACAGCTTAGGTTAACTTCCCACATGATTATGAGCAGTTTGAAAGTTGTTTCATGCCTCTACACATCAAGACAAATAAGTTGTTATCTTAGTGCATACAAGGCTTTGACAATACTAATAGCATACATTTTAATTTTACACCAAAGCACTTACTGCAAACCTAATGGAAACACCTTAGGTTTACTTTCCACATGATTATGAGCAGTTTTAAAGTTGTTTCATGCCTCTACATATCAAGACAAAAAAGTTGTTATCTCAGTGCATACAATGTTCTAACATTAAAGTAGTATACATTTCAATTTTCCACCAAAGTACTTACTGCAAACCTAATGGAAACACCTTAGGTTAACTTCCCACATGATTCTGAGATGTCTGAAAGTTGTTTCATGCCTCTGGACATAAAGACAAAAAAGTTGTTTTCTGAGTGCTTACTGTGTTCTGACATTAAAGTAGTGTACAATTCAATTTTCCACCAAAGAGCGTAGTGCAAACCTGATGGAAACATTTTAAGTTAACTTCCGACATGATTCTGAGTAGTTTGAATGTTGTTTCATCCCTCTGTACAGCAAGACAAAAAAGCTGTTTTCTAAGTGCATGCAATTCTTTGAAATTAATGTATCAGACATTTGAATTTTCCAACAAAGTGCAGAGTGCAAACCTGATGGAAACACCTTCGCTTAACCTCCCACATGATTCTGAATGGTTTGAAAGTTGCTTCATGCCTCTGAACAGGAAGATAAAAAAGTTGCTTTGTCAGTGCATACAATGCTCTGGGAATACAAATGGTTCACATTTCAACTTTACACCAAAGTACTTGTGGCAAACCTAATGGAAACACCTTAGTTTAACTTTCCACATGATTATGAGTAGTTTGAAAGTTGTTTCATGCCTGTACACATCAGGACAAAAAAGTTGTTATCTCAGTGCATACAATGCTGTGACAATACTAATAGCATAGATTTCAATTTTACACCAAAGTACTTACTGCAAACCTAATGGAAACACCTTAGGTTAACTTCCCACATGATTCTGAGATGTCTGAAAGTTGTTTCATGCCTCTGGACATAAAGACAAAAATGTTGTTTTCTGAGTGCTTACAATGTTCTGACATAAAGTAGTGTACATTTCAATTTTCCACCAAAGAGCATATTGCAAACCTATTAGAAACATTTTAAGTTAACTTCCCACATGATTCTGAGTAGTTTGAAAGTTGTTCCATCCCTCTGTACAGCAAGACAAAAAAGTTGTTTTCTAAGTGCATGCAATGTTTGCAATTAAAGTAGTATACATTTGAATTTTCCACCAAAGTGCAGACTGCAAACCTGATAGAAAGACCTTAGCTTAACTTCCCACATGATTCTGAATGGTTTGAACGTTGTTTCATGCTTCTGAACAGCAAGACAAAAAAGTTGTTTTCCAAGTGCATACAAAGCTCTGGTAATGCAAATAGTACACATTTCAACTTTACACCAAAGTACTTGCTGTTAACCTAATGGAAACACCTTAGTTTAACTTTCCACATGATGATGAGTAGTTTGAAAGTTTTTTCATGCATGTACACATCAGGACAAAAAAGTTGTTATCTCAGTGCATACAATGATGTGAGAATACTAATGGCATACATTTCAATTTTACACCAAAGTACTTACTGAAAACCTAATGGATACAGCTTAGGTTAACTTCCCACATGATTATGAGCAGTTTGAAAGTTGTTTCATGCCTCTACACATCAAGACAAATAAGTTGTTATCTTAGTGCATACAAGGCTTTGACAATACTAATAGCATACATTTTAATTTTACACCAAAGCACTTACTGCAAACCTAATGGAAACACCTTAGGTTTACTTTCCACATGATTATGAGCAGTTTGAAAGTTGTTTCATGCCTCTACATATCAAGACAAAAAAGTTGTTATCTCAGTGCATACAATGTTCTAACATTAAAGTAGTATACATTTCAATTTTCCACCAAAGTACTTACTGCAAACCTAATGGAAACACCTTAGGTTCACTTCCCACATAATTCTGAGATGTCTGAAAGTTGTTTCATGCCTCTGGACAAAAAGACAAAAAAGTTGTTGTCTGAGTGCTTACTGTGTTCTGACATTAAAGTAGTGTACATTTCAATTTTCCACCAAAGAGCATAGTGCAAACCTGATGGAAACATTTTAAGTTAACTTCCGACATGATTCTGAGTAGTTTGAATGTTGTTTCATCCCTCTGTACAGCAAGACAAAAAAGCTGTTTTCTAAGTGCATGCAATTCTTTGAAATTAAAGTATAATACATTTGAATTTTCCAACAAAGTGCAGAGTGCAAACCTGATGGAAACACCTTAGCTTAACCTCCCACATGATTCTGAATGGTTTGAAAGTTGCTTCATGCCTCTGAACAGCAAGAGAAAAAAGTTGCTTTGTCAGTGCATACAATGCTCTGGGAATACAAATGGTACACATTTCAACTTTACACCAAAGTACTTCCGGCAAACCTAATGGAAACATCTTAGTATAACTTTCCACATGATTATGAGTAGTTTGAACGTTGTTTCATGCTTCTGAACAGCAAGACAAAAAAGTTGTTTTCTAAGTGCATACAAAGCTTTCGTAATGCAAATAGTACACATTTCAACTTTACACCAAAGTCCTTGCTGTAAACCTAATGGAAACACCTTAGTTTAACTTTCCACATGATTATGAGTAGTTTGAAAGTTTTTTCATGCCTGTACACATCAGGACAAAAAAGTTGTTATCTCAGTGCATACAATGATGTGAGAATACTAATGGCATACATTTCAATTTTACACCAAAGTACTTACTGAAAACCTAATGGAAACAGCTTAGGTTAACTTCCCACATGATTATGAGCAGTTTGAAAGTTGTTTCATGCCTCTACACATCAAGACAAAAAAGTTGTTATCTCAGTGCATACAAGGCTTTGACAATACAAATAGCATACATTTTAATTTTACACCAAAGCACTTACTGCAAACCTACTGGAAACACCTTAGGTTTACTTTCCACATGATTATGAGCAGTTTGAAAGTCTTTTGCCTCTGGACAAAAAGACAAAAAAGTTGTTGTCTGAGTGCTTACTGTGTTCTGACATTAAAGTAGTGTACATTTCAATTTTCCACCAAAGAGCATAGTGCAAACCTGATGGAAACATTTTAAGTTAACTTCCCACATGATTCTGAGTAGTTTGAAAGTTGTTTCATCCCTCTGTACAGCAAGACAAAAAAGCTGTTTTCTAAGTGCATGCAATTCTTTGAAATTAATGTATCATACATTTGAATTTTCCAACAAAGTGCAGAGTGCAAACCTGATGGAAACACCTTCGCTTAACCTCCCACATGATTCTGAATGGTTTGAAAGTTGCTTCATGCCTCTGAACAGGAAGATAAAAAAGTTGCTTTGTCAGTGCATACAATGCTCTGGGAATACAAATGGTACACATTTCAACTTTACACCAAAGTACTTGTGGCAAACCTAATGGAAACACCTTAGTTTAACTTTCCACATGATTATGAGTAGTTTGAAAGTTGTTTCATGCCTGTACACATCAGGACAAAAAAGTTGTTATCTCAGTGCATACAATGCTGTGACAATACTAATAGCATAGATTTCAATTTTACACCAAAGTACTTACTGCAAACCTAATGGAAACACCTTAGGTTAACTTCCCACATGATTCTGAGATGTCTGAAAGTTGTTTCATGCCTCTGGACATAAAGACAAAAATGTTGTTTTCTGAGTGCTTACAATGTTCTGACATAAAGTAGTGTACATTTCAATTTTCCACCAAAGAGCATATTGCAAACCTATTAGAAACATTTTAAGTTAACTTCCCACATGATTGTGAGTAGTTTGAAAGTTTTTTCATGCCTGTACACATCAGGACAAAAAAGTTGTTATCTCAGTGCATACAATGATGTGAGAATACTAATGGCATACATTTCAATTTTACACCAAAGTACTTACTGAAAACCTAATGGATACAGCTTAGGTTAACTTCCCACATGATTATGAGCAGTTTGAAAGTTGTTTCATGCCTCTACACATCAAGACAAATAAGTTGTTATCTTAGTGCATACAAGGCTTTGACAATACTAATAGCATACATTTTAATTTTACACCAAAGCACTTACTGCAAACCTAATGGAAACACCTTAGGTTTACTTTCCACATGATTATGAGCAGTTTTAAAGTTGTTTCATGCCTCTACATATCAAGACAAAAAAGTTGTTATCTCAGTGCATACAATGTTCTAACATTAAAGTAGTATACATTTCAATTTTCCACCAAAGTACTTACTGCAAACCTAATGGAAACACCTTAGGTTCACTTCCCACATAATTCTGAGATGTCTGAAAGTTGTTTCATGCCTCTGGACAAAAAGACAAAAAAGTTGTTGTCTGAGTGCTTACTGTGTTCTGACATTAAAGTAGTGTACATTTCAATTTTCCACCAAAGAGCATCGTTGAAACCTGATGGAAACATTTTAAGTTAACTTCCCACATGATTCTGAGTAGTTTGAAAGTTGTTTCATCCCTCTGTACAGCAAGACAAAAAAGCTGTTTTCTAAGTGCATGCAATTCTTTGAAATTAATGTATCATACATTTGAATTTTCCAACAAAGTGCAGAGTGCAAACCTGATGGAAACACCTTCGCTTAACCTCCCACATGATTCTGAATGGTTTGAAAGTTGCTTCATGCCTCTGAACAGGAAGATAAAAAAGTTGCTTTATCAGTGCATACAATGCTCTGGGAATACAAATGGGACACATTTCAACTTTACACCAAAGTACTTGTGGCAAACCTAATGGAAACACCTTAGTTTAACTTTCCACATGATTATGAGTAGTTTGAAAGTTGTTTCATGCCTGTACACATCAGGACAAAAAAGTTGTTATCTCAGTGCATACAATGCTGTGACAATACTAATAGCATAGATTTCAATTTTACACCAAAGTACTTACTGCAAACCTAATGGAAACACCTTAGGTTAACTTCCCACATGATTCTGAGCAGTTTGAAAGTTGTTTCATGCCTCTACACATCAAGACAAAAAAGTTGTTATCTCAGTGCATACAAGGCTTTGACAATACAAATAGCATACATTTTAATTTTACACCAAAGCACTTACTGCAAACCTACTGGAAACACCTTAGGTTTACTTTCCACATGATTATGAGCAGTTTTAAAGTTGTTTCATGCCTCTACATATCAAGACAAAAAAGTTGTTATCTCAGTGCATACAATGTTCTAACATTAAAGTAGTATACATTTCAATTTTCCACCAAAGTACTTACTGCAAACCTAATGGAAAGACCTTAGGTTCACTTCCCACATAATTCTGAGATGTCTGAAAGTTGTTTCATGCCTCTGGACAAAAAGACAAAAAAGTTGTTGTCTGAGTGCTTACTGTGTTCTGACATTAAAGTAGTGTACATTTCAATTTTCCAACAAAGAGCATAGTGCAAACCTGATGGAAACATTTTAAGTTAACTTCCCACATGATTCTGAGTAGTTTGAAAGTTGTTTCATCCCTCTGTACAGCAAGACAAAAAAGCTGTTTTCTAAGTGCATGCAATTCTTTGAAATTAAAGTATAATACATTTGAATTTTCCAACAAAGTGCAGAGTGCAAACCTGATGGAAACACCTTAGCTTAACCTCCCACATGATTCTGAATGGTTTGAAAGTTGCTTCATGCCTCTGAACAGGAAGATAAAAAAGTTGCTTTGTCAGTGCATACAATGCTCTGGGAATACAAATGGTGCACATTTCAACTTTACACCAAAGTACTTGTGGCAAACCTAATGGAAACACCTTAGTTTAACTTTCCACATGATTATGAGTAGTTTGAAAGTTGTTTCATGCCTGTACACATCAGGACAAAAAAGTTGTTATCTCAGTGCATACAATGCTGTGACAACACTAATAGCATAGATTTCAATTTTACACCAAAGTACTTACTGCAAACCTAATGGAAACACCTTAGGTTAACTTCCCACATGATTCTGAGATGTCTGAAAGTTGTTTCATGCCTCTGGACATAAAGACAAAAATGTTGTTTTCTGAGTGCTTACAATGTTCTGACATAAAGTAGTGTACATTTCAATTTTCCACCAAAGAGCATATTGCAAACCTATTAGAAACATTTTAAGTTAACTTCCCACATGATTCTGAGTAGTTTGAAAGTTGTTCCATCCCTCTGTACAGCAAGACAAAAAAGTTGTTTTCTAAGTGCATGCAATGTTTGCAATTAAAGTAGTATACATTTGAATTTTCCACCAAAGTGCAGACTGCAAACCTGATAGAAAGACCTTAGCTTAACTTCCCACATGATTCTGAATGGTTTGAACGTTGTTTCATGCTTCTGAACAGCAAGACAAAAAAGTTGTTTTCCAAGTGCATACAAAGCTTTGGTAATTCAAATAGTACACATTTCAACTTTACACCAAAGTACTTGCTGTTAACCTAATGGAAACACCTTAGTTTAACTTTCCACATGATTAGGAGTAGTTTGAAAGTTTTTTCATGCCTGTACACATCAGGACAAAAAAGTTGTTATATCAGTGCATACAATGATGTGAGAATACTAATGGCATACATTTCAATTTTACACCAAAGTACTTACTGAAAACCTAATGGATACAGCTTAGGTTAACTTCCCACATGATTATGAGCAGTTTGAAAGTTGTTTCATGCCTCTACACATCAAGACAAATAAGTTGTTATCTTAGTGCATACAAGGCTTTGACAATACTAATAGCATACATTTTAATTTTACACCAAAGCACTTACTGCAAACCTAATGGAAACACCTTAGGTGTACTTTCCACATGATTATGAGCAGTTTTAAAGTTGTTTCATGCCTCTACCATTCAAGACAAAAAAGTTGTTATCTCAGTGCATACAATGTTCTAACATTAAAGTAGTATACATTTCAATTTTCCACCAAAGTACTTACTGCAAACCTAATGGAAACACCTTAGGTTCACTTCCCACATAATTCTGAGATGTCTGAAAGTTGTTTCATGCCTCTGGACAAAAAGACAAAAAAGTTGTTGTCTGAGTGCTTACTGTGTTCTGACATTAAAGTAGTGTACATTTCAATTTTCCACCAAAGAGCATACTGCAAACCTGATGGAAACATTTTAAGTTAACTTCCCACATGATTCTGAGTAGTTTGAAAGTTGTTTCATCCCTCTGTACAGCAAGACAAAAAAGCTGTTTTCTAAGTGCATGCAATTCTTTGAAATTAATGTATCATACATTTGAATTTTCCAACAAAGTGCAGAGTGCAAACCTGATGGAAACACCTTCGCTTAACCTCCCACATGATTCTGAATGGTTTGAAAGTTGCTTCATGCCTCTGAACAGCAAGAGAAAAAAGTTGCTTTGTCAGTGCATACAATGCTCTGGGAATACAAATGGTACACATTTCAACTTTACACCAAAGTACTTGTGGCAAACCTAATGGAAACACCTTAGTTTAACTTTCCACATGATTATGAGTAGTTTGAAAGTTGTTTCATGCCTGTACACATCACGACAAAAAAGTTGTTATCTTAGTGCATACAAGGCTTTGACAATACTAATAGCATACATTTTAATTTTACCCCAAAGCACTTACTGCAAACCTAATGGAAACACCTTAGGTTTACTTTCCAGATGATTATGAGCAGTTTGAAAGTTGTTTCATGCCTCTACATATCAAGACAAAAAAGTTGTTATCTCAGTGCATACAATGTTCTAACATTAAAGTAGTATACATTTCAATTTTCCACCAAAGTACTTACTGCAAACCTAATGGAAACACCTTAGGTTAACTTCCCACATGATTCTGAGATGTCTGAAAGTTGTTTCATGCCTCTGGACATAAAGACAAAAAAGTTGTTTTCTGAGTGCTTACAATCTTCTGACATTAAAGTAGTGTACATTTCAATTTTCCACCAAAGAGCGCAGTGCAAACCTGATGGAAACATTTTAAGTTAACTTCCGACATGATTCTGAGTAGTTTGAATGTTGTTTCATCCCTCTGTACAGCAAGACAAAAAAGCTGTTTTCTAAGTGCATGCAATTCTTTGAAATTAAAGTATAATACATTTGAATTTTCCAACAAAGTGCAGAGTGCAAACCTGATGGAAACACCTTAGCTTAACCTCCCACATGATTCTGAATGGTTTGAAAGTTGCTTCATGCCTCTGAAGAGCAAGAGAAAAAAGTTGCTTTGTCAGTGCATACAATGCTCTGGGAATACAAATGGTACACATTTCAACTTTACACCAAAGTACTTCCGGCAAACCTAATGGAAACATCTTAGTATAACTTTCCACATGATTATGAGTAGTTTGAAAGTTGTTTCATGCCTGTACACATGAGGACAAAAAAGTTGTTATCTCAGTGCATACAATGCTGCGACAATACTAATAGAATACATTTCAATTTTACACCAAAGTACTTACTGCAAACCTAATGGAAACACCTTAGGTTAACTTCCCACATGATTCTGAGATGTCTGAAAGTTGTTTCATGCCTCTGGACATAAAGACAAAAATGTTGTTTTCTGAGTGCTTGCAATGTTCTGACATAAAGTAGTGTACATTTGAATTTTCCACCAAAGTGCAGAGTGCAAACCTGATAGAAACACCTTAGCTTAACTTCCCACATGATTCTGAATGGTTTGAACGTTGTTTCATGCTTCTGAACAGCAAGACAAAAAAGTTGTTTTCTAAGTGCATACAAAGCTTTCGTAATGCAAATAGTACACATTTCAACTTTACACCAAAGTCCTTGCTGTAAACCTAATGGAAACACCTTAGTTTAACTTTCCACATGATTATGAGTAGTTTGAAAGTTTTTTCATGCCTGTACACATCAGGACAAAAAAGTTGTTATCTCAGTGCATACAATGATGTGAGAATACTAATGGCATACATTTCAATTTTACACCAAAGTACTTACTGAAAACCTAATGGAAACAGCTTAGGTTAACTTCCCACATGATTATGAGCAGTTTGAAAGTTGTTTCATGCCTCTACACATCAAGACAAAAAAGTTGTTATCTCAGTGCATACAAGGCTTTGACAATACAAATAGCATACATTTTAATTTTACACCAAAGCACTTACTGCAAACCTACTGGAAACACCTTAGGTTTACTTTCCACATGATTATGAGCAGTTTTAAAGTTGTTTCATGCCTCTACATATCAAGACAAAAAAGTTGTTTTCTAAGTGCATGCAATGTTTGCAATTAAAGTAGTATACATTTGAATTTTCCACCAAAGTGCAGACTGCAAACCTGATAGAAAGACCTTAGCTTAACTTCCCACATGATTCTGAATGGTTTGAACGTTGTTTCATGCTTCTGAACAGCAAGACAAAAAAGTTGTTTTCCAAGTGCATACAAAGCTTTGGTAATGCAAATAGTACACATATCAACTTTACACCAAAGTACTTGCTGTTAACCTAATGGAAACACCTTAGTTTAACTTTCCACATGATTATGAGTAGTTTGAAAGTTTTTTCATGCCTGTACACATCAGGACAAAAAAGTTGTTATCTCAGTGCATACAATGATGTGAGAATACTAATGGCATACATTTCAATTTTACACCAAAGTACTTACTGAAAACCTAATGGATACAGCTTAGGTTAACTTCCCACATGATTATGAGCAGTTTGAAAGTTGTTTCATGCCTCTACACATCAAGACAAATAAGTTGTTATCTTAGTGCATACAAGGCTTTGACAATACTAATAGCATACATTTTAATTTTACACCAAAGCACTTACTGCAAACCTAATGGAAACACCTTAGGTTTACTTTCCACATGATTATGAGCAGTTTGAAAGTTGTTTCATGCCTCTACATATCAAGACAAAAAAGTTGTTATCTCAGTGCATACAATGTTCTAACATTAAAGTAGTATACATTTCAATTTTCCACCAAAGTACTTACTGCAAACCTAATGGAAACACCTTAGGTTCACTTCCCACATAATTCTGAGATGTCTGAAAGTTGTTTCATGCCTCTGGACAAAAAGACAAAAAAGTTGTTGTCTGAGTGCTTACTGTGTTCTGACATTAAAGTAGTGTACATTTCAATTTTCCACCAAAGAGCATACTGCAAACCTGATGGAAACATTTTAAGTTAACTTCACACATGATTCTGAGTAGTTTGAAAGTTGTTTCATCCCTCTGTACAGCAAGACAAAAAAGCTGTTTTCTAAGTGCATGCAATTCTTTGAAATTAATGTATCATACATTTGAATTTTCCAACAAAGTGCAGAGTGCAAACCTGATGGAAACACCTTCGCTTAACCTCCCACATGATTCTGAATGGTTTGAAAGTTGCTTCATGCCTCTGAACAGCAAGAGAAAAAAGTTGCTTTGTCAGTGCATACAATGCTCTGGGAATACAAATGGTACACATTTCAACTTTACACCAAAGTACTTCCGGCAAACCTAATGGAAACATCTTAGTATAACTTTCCACATGATTATGAGTAGTTTGAACGTTGTTTCATGCTTCTGAACAGCAAGACAAAAAAGTTGTTTTCTAAGTGCATACAAAGCTTTCGTAATGCAAATAGTACACATTTCAACTTTACACCAAAGTCCTTGCTGTAAACCTAATGGAAACACCTTAGTTTAACTTTCCACATGATTATGAGTAGTTTGAAAGTTTTTTCATGCCTGTACACATCAGGACAAAAAAGTTGTTATCTCAGTGCATACAATGATGTGAGAATACTAATGGCATACATTTCAATTTTACACCAAAGTACTTACTGAAAACCTAATGGAAACAGCTTAGGTTAACTTCCCACATGATTATGAGCAGTTTGAAAGTTGTTTCATGCCTCTACACATCAAGACAAAAAAGTTGTTATCTCAGTGCATACAAGGCTTTGACAATACAAATAGCATACATTTTAATTTTACACCAAAGCACTTACTGCAAACCTACTGGAAACACCTTAGGTTTACTTTCCACATGATTATGAGCAGTTTTAAAGTTGTTTCATGCCTCTACATATCAAGACAAAAAAGTTGTTTTCTAAGTGCATGCAATGTTTGCAATTAAAGTAGTATACATTTGAATTTTCCACCAAAGTGCAGACTGCAAACCTGATAGAAAGACCTTAGCTTAACTTCCCACATGATTCTGAATGGTTTGAACGTTGTTTCATGCTTCTGAACAGCAAGACAAAAAAGTTGTTTTCCAAGTGCATACAAAGCTTTGGTAATGCAAATAGTACACATTTCAACTTTACACCAAAGTACTTGCTGTTAACCTAATGGAAACACCTTAGTTTAACTTTCCACATGATTATGAGTAGTTTGAAAGTTTTTTCATGCCTGTACACATCAGGACAAAAAAGTTGTTATCTCAGTGCATACAATGATGTGAGAATACTAATGGCATACATTTCAATTTTACACCAAAGTACTTACTGAAAACCTAATGGATACAGCTTAGGTTAACATCCCACATGATTATGAGCAGTTTGAAAGTTGTTTCATGCCTCTACACATCAAGACAAATAAGTTGTTATCTTAGTGCATACAAGGCTTTGACAATACTAATAGCATACATTTTAATTTTACACCAAAGCACTTACTGCAAACCTAATGGAAACACCTTAGGTTTACTTTCCACATGATTATGAGCAGTTTGAAAGTTGTTTCATGCCTCTACATATCAAGACAAAAAAGTTGTTATCTCAGTGCATACAATGTTCTAACATTAAAGTAGTATACATTTCAATTTTCCACCAAAGTACTTACTGCAAACCTAATGGAAACACCTTAGGTTCACTTCCCACATAATTCTGAGATGTCTGAAAGTTGTTTCATGCCTCTGGACAAAAAGACAAAAAAGTTGTTGTCTGAGTGCTTACTGTGTTCTGACATTAAAGTAGTGTACATTTCAATTTTCCACCAAAGAGCATACTGCAAACCTGATGGAAACATTTTAAGTTAACTTCACACATGATTCTGAGTAGTTTGAAAGTTGTTTCATCCCTCTGTACAGCAAGACAAAAAAGCTGTTTTCTAAGTGCATGCAATTCTTTGAAATTAATGTATCATACATTTGAATTTTCCAACAAAGTGCAGAGTGCAAACCTGATGGAAACACCTTCGCTTAACCTCCCACATGATTCTGAATGGTTTGAAAGTTGCTTCATGCCTCTGAACAGCAAGAGAAAAAAGTTGCTTTGTCAGTGCATACAATGCTCTGGGAATACAAATGGTACACATTTCAACTTTACACCAAAGTACTTCCGGCAAACCTAATGGAAACATCTTAGTATAACTTTCCACATGATTATGAGTAGTTTGAACGTTGTTTCATGCTTCTGAACAGCAAGACAAAAAAGTTGTTTTCTAAGTGCATACAAAGCTTTCGTAATGCAAATAGTACACATTTCAACTTTACACCAAAGTCCTTGCTGTAAACCTAATGGAAACACCTTAGTTTAACTTTCCACATGATTATGAGTAGTTTGAAAGTTTTTTCATGCCTGTACACATCAGGACAAAAAAGTTGTTATCTCAGTGCATACAATGATGTGAGAATACTAATGGCATACATTTCAATTTTACACCAAAGTACTTACTGAAAACCTAATGGAAACAGCTTAGGTTAACTTCCCACATGATTATGAGCAGTTTGAAAGTTGTTTCATGCCTCTACACATCAAGACAAAAAAGTTGTTATCTCAGTGCATACAAGGCTTTGACAATACAAATAGCATACATTTTAATTTTACACCAAAGCACTTACTGCAAACCTACTGGAAACACCTTAGGTTTACTTTCCACATGATTATGAGCAGTTTGAAAGTCTTTTGCCTCTGGACAAAAAGACAAAAAAGTTGTTGTCTGAGTGCTTACTGTGTTCTGACATTAAAGTAGTGTACATTTCAATTTTCCACCAAAGAGCATAGTGCAAACCTGATGGAAACATTTTAAGTTAACTTCCCACATGATTCTGAGTAGTTTGAAAGTTGTTTCATCCCTCTGTACAGCAAGACAAAAAAGCTGTTTTCTAAGTGCATGCAATTCTTTGAAATTAATGTATCATACATTTGAATTTTCCAACAAAGTGCAGAGTGCAAACCTGATGGAAACACCTTCGCTTAACCTCCCACATGATTCTGAATGGTTTGAAAGTTGCTTCATGCCTCTGAACAGGAAGATAAAAAAGTTGCTTTGTCAGTGCATACAATGCTCTGGGAATACAAATGGTACACATTTCAACTTTACACCAAAGTACTTGTGGCAAACCTAATGGAAACACCTTAGTTTAACTTTCCACATGATTATGAGTAGTTTGAAAGTTGTTTCATGCCTGTACACATCAGGACAAAAAAGTTGTTATCTCAGTGCATACAATGATGTGAGAATACTAATGGCATACATTTCAATTTTACACCAAAGTACTTACTGAAAACCTAATGGATACAGCTTAGGTTAACTTCCCACATGATTATGAGCAGTTTGAAAGTTGTTTCATGCCTCTACACATCAAGACAAATAAGTTGTTATCTTAGTGCATACAAGGCTTTGACAATACTAATAGCATACATTTTAATTTTACACCAAAGCACTTACTGCAAACCTAATGGAAACACCTTAGGTTTACTTTCCACATGATTATGAGCAGTTTGAAAGTTGTTTCATGCCTCTACATATCAAGACAAAAAAGTTGTTATCTCAGTGCATACAATGTTCTAACATTAAAGTAGTATACATTTCAATTTTCCACCAAAGTACTTACTGCAAACCTAATGGAAACACCTTAGGTTCACTTCCCACATAATTCTGAGATGTCTGAAAGTTGTTTCATGCCTCTGGACAAAAAGACAAAAAAGTTGTTGTCTGAGTGCTTACTGTGTTCTGACATTAAAGTAGTGTACATTTCAATTTTCCACCAAAGAGCATCGTTGAAACCTGATGGAAACATTTTAAGTTAACTTCCCACATGATTCTGAGTAGTTTGAAAGTTGTTTCATCCCTCTGTACAGCAAGACAAAAAAGCTGTTTTCTAAGTGCATGCAATTCTTTGAAATTAATGTATCATACATTTGAATTTTCCAACAAAGTGCAGAGTGCAAACCTGATGGAAACACCTTCGCTTAACCTCCCACATGATTCTGAATGGTTTGAAAGTTGCTTCATGCCTCTGAACAGGAAGATAAAAAAGTTGCTTTATCAGTGCATACAATGCTCTGGGAATGCAAATGGGACACATTTCAACTTTACACCAAAGTACTTGTGGCAAACCTAATGGAAACACCTTAGTTTAACTTTCCACATGATTATGAGTAGTTTGAAAGTTGTTTCATGCCTGTACACATCAGGACAAAAAAGTTGTTATCTCAGTGCATACAATGCTGTGACAATACTAATAGAATACATTTCAATTTTACACCAAAGTACTTACTGCAAACCTAATGGAAACACCTTAGGTTAACTTCCCACATGATTCTGAGATGTCTGAAAGTTGTTTCATGCCTCTGGACATAAAGACAAAAATGTTGTTTTCTGAGTGCTTGCAATGTTCTGACATAAAGTAGTGTACATTTGAATTTTCCACCAAAGTGCAGAGTGCAAACCTGATAGAAACACCTTAGCTTAACTTCCCACATGATTCTGAATGGTTTGAACGTTGTTTCATGCTTCTGAACAGCAAGACAAAAAAGTTGTTTTCTAAGTGCATACAAAGCTTTCGTAATGCAAATAGTACACATTTCAACTTTACACCAAAGTCCTTGCTGTAAACCTAATGGAAACACCTTAGTTTAACTTTCCACATGATTATGAGTAGTTTGAAAGTTTTTTCATGCCTGTACACATCAGGACAAAAAAGTTGTTATCTCAGTGCATACAATGATGTGAGAATACTAATGGCATACATTTCAATTTTACACCAAAGTACTTACTGAAAACCTAATGGAAACAGCTTAGGTTAACTTCCCACATGATTATGAGCAGTTTGAAAGTTGTTTCATGCCTCTACACATCAAGACAAAAAAGTTGTTATCTCAGTGCATACAAGGCTTTGACAATACAAATAGCATACATTTTAATTTTACACCAAAGCACTTACTGCAAACCTACTGGAAACACCTTAGGTTTACTTTCCACATGATTATGAGCAGTTTGAAAGTTGTTTCATGCCTCTACATATCAAGACAAAAAAGTTGTTATCTCAGTGCATACAATGTTCTAACATTAAAGTAGTATACATTTCAATTTTCCACCAAAGTACTTACTGCAAACCTAATGGAAACACCTTAGGTTCACTTCCCACATAATTCTGAGATGTCTGAAAGTTGTTTCATGCCTCTGGACAAAAAGACAAAAAAGTTGTTGTCTGAGTGCTTACTGTGTTCTGACATTAAAGTAGTGTACATTTCAATTTTCCACCAAAGAGCATAGTGCAAACCTGATGGAAACATTTTAAGTTAACTTCCCACATGATTCTGAGTAGTTTGAAAGTTGTTTCATCCCTCTGTACAGCAAGACAAAAAAGCTGTTTTCTAAGTGCATGCAATTCTTTGAAATTAATGTATCATACATTTGAATTTTCCAACAAAGTGCAGAGTGCAAACCTGATGGAAACACCTTCGCTTAACCTCCCACATGATTCTGAATGGTTTGAAAGTTGCTTCATGCCTCTGAACAGGAAGATAAAAAAGTTGCTTTGTCAGTGCATACAATGCTCTGGGAATACAAATGGTACACATTTCAACTTTACACCAAAGTACTTGTGGCAAACCTAATGGAAACACCTTAGTTTAACTTTCCACATGATTATGAGTAGTTTGAAAGTTGTTTCATGCCTGTACACATCAGGACAAAAAAGTTGTTATCTCAGTGCATACAATGCTGTGACAATACTAATAGCATAGATTTCAATTTTACACCAAAGTACTTACTGCAAACCTAATGGAAACACCTTAGGTTAACTTCCCACATGATTCTGAGATGTCTGAAAGTTGTTTCATGCCTCTGGACATAAAGACAAAAATGTTGTTTTCTGAGTGCTTCCAATGTTCTGACATAAAGTAGTGTACATTTCAATTTTCCACCAAAGAGCATATTGCAAACCTATTAGAAACATTTTAAGTTAACTTCCCACATGATTCTGAGTAGTTTGAAAGTTGCTCCATCCCTCTGTACAGCAAGACAAAAAAGTTGTTTTCTAAGTGCATGCAATGTTTGCAATTAAAGTAGTATACATTTGAATTTTCCACCAAAGTGCAGACTGCAAACCTGATAGAAAGACCTTAGCTTAACTTCCCACATGATTCTGAATGGTTTGAACGTTGTTTCATGCTTCTGAACAGCAAGACAAAAAAGTTCTTTTCCAAGTGCATACAAAGCTCTGGTAATGCAAATAGTACACATTTCAACTTTACACCAAAGTACTTGCTGTTAACCTAATGGAAACACCTTAGTTTAACTTTCCACATGATTATGAGTAGTTTGAAAGTTTTTTCATGCATGTACACATCAGGACAAAAAAGTTGTTATCTCAGTGCATACAATGATGTGAGAATACTAATGGCATACATTTCAATTTTACACCAAAGTACTTACTGAAAACCTAATGGATACAGCTTAGGTTAACTTCCCACATGATTATGAGCAGTTTGAAAGTTGTTTCATGCCTCTACACATCAAGACAAATAAGTTGTTATCTTAGTGCATACAAGGCTTTGACAATACTAATAGCATACATTTTAATTTTACACCAAAGCACTTACTGCAAACCTAATGGAAACACCTTAGGTTTACTTTCCACATGATTATGAGCAGTTTGAAAGTTGTTTCATGCCTCTACATATCAAGACAAAAAAGTTGTTATCTCAGTGCATACAATGTTCTAACATTAAAGTAGTATACATTTCAATTTTCCACCAAAGTACTTACTGCAAACCTAATGCAAACACCTTAGGTTCACTTCCCACATAATTCTGAGATGTCTGAAAGTTGTTTCATGCCTCTGGACAAAAAGACAAAAAAGTTGTTGTCTGAGTGCTTACTGTGTTCTGACATTAAAGTAGTGTACATTTCAATTTTCCACCAAAGAGCATACTGCAAACCTGATGGAAACATTTTAAGTTAACTTCCCACATGATTCTGAGTAGTTTGAAAGTTGTTTCATCCCTCTGTACAGCAAGACAAAAAAGCTGTTTTCTAAGTGCATGCAATTCTTTGAAATTAATGTATCATACATTTGAATTTTCCAACAAAGTGCAGAGTGCAAACCTGATGGAAACACCTTCGCTTAACCTCCCACATGATTCTGAATGGTTTGAAAGTTGCTTCATGCCTCTGAACAGGAAGATAAAAAAGTTGCTTTGTCAGTGCATACAATGCTCTGGGAATACAAATGGTACACATTTCAACTTTACACCAAAGTACTTGTGGCAAACCTAATGGAAACACCTTAGTTTAACTTTCCACATGATTATGAGTAGTTTGAAAGTTGTTTAATGCCTGTACACATCAGGACAAAAAAGTTGTTATCTCAGTGCATACAATGCTGTGACAATACTAATAGCATAGATTTCAATTTTACACCAAAGTACTTACTGCAAACCTAATGGAAACACCTTAGGTTAACTTCCCACATGATTCTGAGACGTCTGAAAGTTGTTTCATGCCTCTGGACATAAAGACAAAAATGTTGTTTTCTGAGTGCTTACAATGTTCTGACATAAAGTAGTGTACATTTCAATTTTCCACCAAAGAGCATATTGCAAACCTATTAGAAACATTTTAAGTTAACTTCCCACATGATTCTGAGTAGTTTGAAAGTTGTTCCATCCCTCTGTACAGCAAGACAAAAAAGTTGTTTTCTAAGTGCATGCAATGTTTGCAATTAAAGTAGTATACATTTGAATTTTCCACCAAAGTGCAGACTGCAAACCTGATAGAAAGACCTTAGCTTAACTTCCCACATGATTCTGAATGGTTTGAACGTTGTTTCATGCTTCTGAACAGCAAGACAAAAAAGTTGTTTTCCAAGTGCATACAAAGCTTTGGTAATGCAAATAGTACACATTTCAACTTTACACCAAAGTACTTGCTGTTAACCTAATGGAAACACCTTAGTTTAACTTTCCACATGATTATGAGTAGTTTGAAAGTTTTTTCATGCCTGTACACATCAGGACAAAAAAGTTGTTATCTCCGTGCATACAATGATGTGAGAATACTAATGGCATACATTTCAATTTTACACCAAAGTACTTACTGAAAACCTAATGGATACAGCTTAGGTTAACTTCCCACATGATTATGAGCAGTTTGAAAGTTGTTTCATGCCTCTACACATCAAGACAAATAAGTTGTTATCTTAGTGCATACAAGGCTTTGACAATACTAATAGCATACATTTTAATTTTACACCAAAGCACTTACTGCAAACCTAATGGAAACACCTTAGGTTTACTTTCCACATGATTATGAGCAGTTTTAAAGTTCTTTCATGCCTCTACATATCAAGACAAAAAAGTTGTTATCTCAGTGCATACAATGTTCTAACATTAAAGTAGTATACATTTCAATTTTCCACCAAAGTACTTACTGCAAACCTAATGGAAACACCTTAGGTTCACTTCCCACATAATTCTGAGATGTCTGAAAGTTGTTTCATGCCTCTGGACAAAAAGACAAAAAAGTTGTTGTCTGAGTGCTTACTGTGTTCTGACATTAAAGTAGTGTACATTTCAATTTTCCACCAAAGAGCATAGTGCAAACCTGATGGAAACATTTTAAGTTAACTTCCCACATGATTCTGAGTAGTTTGAAAGTTGTTTCATCCCTCTGTACAGCAAGACAAAAAAGCTGTTTTCTAAGTGCATGCAATTCTTTGAAATTAATGTATCATACATTTGAATTTTCCAACAAAGTGCAGAGTGCAAACCTGATGGAAACACCTTCGCTTAACCTCCCACATGATTCTGAATGGTTTGAAAGTTGCTTCATGCCTCTGAACTGGAAGATAAAAAAGTTGCTTTGTCAGTGCATACAATGCTCTGGGAATACAAATGGTACACATTTCAACTTTACACCAAAGTACTTGTGGCAAACCTAATGGAAACACCTTAGTTTAACTTTCCACATGATTATGAGTAGTTTGAAAGTTGTTTCATGCCTGTACACATCATGACAAAAAAGTTGTTATCTCAGTGCATACAATGCTGTGACAATACTAATAGCATAGATTTCAATTTTACACCAAAGTACTTACTGCAAACCTAATGGAAACACCTTAGGTTAACTTCCCACATGATTCTGAGATGTCTGAAAGTTGTTTCATGCCTCTGGACATAAAGACAAAAATGTTGTTTTCTGAGTGCTTACAATGTTCTGACATAAAGTAGTGTACATTTCAATTTTCCACCAAAGAGCATATGGCAAACCTATTAGAAACATTTTAAGTTAACTTCCCACATGATTCTGAGTAGTTTGAAAGTTGTTCCATCCCTCTGTACAGCAAGACAAAAAAGTTGTTTTCTAAGTGCATGCAATGTTTGCAATTAAAGTAGTATACATTTGAATTTTCCACCAAAGTGCAGACTGCAAACCTGATAGAAAGACCTTAGCTTAACTTCCCACATGATTCTGAATGGTTTGAACGTTGTTTCATGCTTCTGAACAGCAAGACAAAAAAGTTGTTTTCCAAGTGCATACAAAGCTCTGGTAATGCAAATAGTACACATTTCAACTTTACACCAAAGTACTTGCTGTTAACCTAATGGAAACACCTTAGTTTAACTTTCCACATGATTATGAGTAGTTTGAAAGTTGTTTCATGCATGTACACATCAGGACAAAAAAGTTGTTATCTCAGTGCATACAATGCTGTGACAATACTAATAGAATACATTTCAATTTTACACCAAAGTACTTACTGCAAACCTAATGGAAACACCTTAGGTTAACTTCCCACATGATTCTGAGATGTCTGAAAGTTGTTTCATGCCTCTGGACATAAAGACAAAAATGTTGTTTTCTGAGTGCTTGCAATGTTCTGACATAAAGTAGTGTACATTTGAATTTTCCACCAAAGTGCAGAGTGCAAACCTGATAGAAACACCTTAGCTTAACTTCCCACATGATTCTGAATGGTTTGAACGTTGTTTCATGCTTCTGAACAGCAAGACAAAAAAGTTGTTTTCTAAGTGCATACAAAGCTTTCGTAATGCAAATAGTACACATTTCAACTTTACACCAAAGTCCTTGCTGTAAACCTAATGGAAACACCTTAGTTTAACTTTCCACATGATTATGAGTAGTTTGAAAGTTTTTTCATGCCTGTACACATCAGGACAAAAAAGTTGTTATCTCAGTGCATACAATGATGTGAGAATACTAATGGCATACATTTCAATTTTACACCAAAGTACTTACTGAAAACCTAATGGAAACAGCTTAGGTTAACTTCCCACATGATTATGAGCAGTTTGAAAGTTGTTTCATGCCTCTACACATCAAGACAAAAAAGTTGTTATCTCAGTGCATACAAGGCTTTGACAATACAAATAGCATACATTTTAATTTTACACCAAAGCACTTACTGCAAACCTACTGGAAACACCTTAGGTTTACTTTCCACATGATTATGAGCAGTTTTAAAGTTGTTTCATGCCTCTACATATCAAGACAAAAAAGTTGTTATCTCAGTGCATACAATGTTCTAACATTAAAGTAGTATACATTTCAATTTTCCACCAAAGTACTTACTGCAAACCTAATGGAAACACCTTAGGTTAACTTCCCACATGATTCTGAGATGTCTGAAAGTTGTTTCATGCCTCTGGACATAAAGACAAAAATGTTGTTTTCTGAGTGCTTACAATGTTCTGACATAAAGTAGTGTACATTTCAATTTTCCACCAAAGAGCATATTGCAAACCTATTAGAAACATTTTAAGTTAACTTCCCACATGATTCTGAGTAGTTTGAAAGTTGTTCCATCCCTCTGTACAGCAAGACAAAAAAGTTGTTTTCTAAGGGCATGCAATGTTTGCAATTAAAGTAGTATACATTTGAATTTTCCACCAAAGTGCAGACTGCAAACCTGATAGAAAGACCTTAGCTTAACTTCCCACATGATTCTGAATGGTTTGAACGTTGTTTCATGCTTCTGAACAGCAAGACAAAAAAGTTGTTTTCCAAGTGCATACAAAGCTCTGGTAATGCAAATAGTACACATTTCAACTTTACACCAAAGTACTTGCTGTTAACCTAATGGAAACACCTTAGTTTAACTTTCCACATGATTATGAGTAGTTTGAAAGTTTTTTCATGCATGTACACATCAGGACAAAAAAGTTGTTATCTCAGTGCATACAATGATGTGAGAATACTAATGGCATACATTTCAATTTTACACCAAAGTACTTACTGAAAACCTAATGGATACAGCTTAGGTTAACTTCCCACATGATTATGAGCAGTTTGAAAGTTGTTTCATGCCTCTACACATCAAGACAAATAAGTTGTTATCTTAGTGCATACAAGGCTTTGACAATACTAATAGCATACATTTTAATTTTACACCAAAGCACTTACTGCAAACCTAATGGAAACACCTTAGGTTTACTTTCCACATGATTATGAGCAGTTTGAAAGTTGTTTCATGCCTCTACATATCAAGACAAAAAAGTTGTTATCTCAGTGCATACAATGTTCTAACATTAAAGTAGTATACATTTCAATTTTCCACCAAAGTACTTACTGCAAACCTAATGGAAACACCTTAGGTTCACTTCCCACATAATTCTGAGATGTCTGAAAGTTGTTTCATGCCTCTGGACAAAAAGACAAAAAAGTTGTTGTCTGAGTGCTTACTGTGTTCTGACATTAAAGTAGTGTACATTTCAATTTTCCACCAAAGAGCATAGTGCAAACCTGATGGAAACATTTTAAGTTAACTTCCCACATGATTCTGAGTAGTTTGAAAGTTGTTTCATCCCTCTGTACAGCAAGACAAAAAAGCTGTTTTCTAAGTGCATGCAATTCTTTGAAATTAATGTATCATACATTTGAATTTTCCAACAAAGTGCAGAGTGCAAACCTGATGGAAACACCTTCGCTTAACCTCCCACATGATTCTGAATGGTTTGAAAGTTGCTTCATGCCTCTGAACAGGAAGATAAAAAAGTTGCTTTATCAGTGCATACAATGCTCTGGGAATACAAATGGTACACATTTCAACTTTACACCAAAGTACTTGTGGCAAACCTAATGGAAACACCTTAGTTTAACTTTCCACATGATTATGAGTAGTTTGAAAGTTGTTTCATGCCTGTACACATCAGGACAAAAAAGTTGTTATCTCAGTGCATACAATGCTGTGACAATACTAATAGCATAGATTTCAATTTTACACCAAAGTACTTACTGCAAACCTAATGGAAACACCTTAGGTTAACTTCCCACATGATTCTGAGATGTCTGAAAGTTGTTTCATGCCTCTGGACATAAAGACAAAAATGTTGTTTTCTGAGTGCTTACAATGTTCTGACATAAAGTAGTGTACATTTCAATTTTCCACCAAAGAGCATATTGCAAACCTATTAGAAACATTTTAAGTTAACTTCCCACATGATTCTGAGTAGTTTGAAAGTTGTTCCATCCCTCTGTACAGCAAGACAAAAAAGTTGTTTTCTAAGTGCATGCAATGTTTGCAATTAAAGTAGTATACATTTGAATTTTCCACCAAAGTGCAGAGTGCAAACCTGATAGAAACACCTTAGCTTAACTTCCCACATGATTCTGAATGGTTTGAACGTTGTTTCATGCTTCTGAACAGCAAGACAAAAAAGTTGTTTTCTAAGTGCATACAAAGCTTTCGTAATGCAAATAGTACACATTTCAACTTTACACCAAAGTCCTTGCTGTAAACCTAATGGAAACACCTTAGTTTAACTTTCCACATGATTATGAGTAGTTTGAAAGTTTTTTCATGCCTGTACACATCAGGACAAAAAAGTTGTTATCTCAGTGCATACAATGATGTGAGAATACTAATGGCATACATTTCAATTTTACACCAAAGTACTTACTGAAAACCTAATGGAAACAGCTTAGGTTAACTTCCCACATGATTATGAGCAGTTTGAAAGTTGTTTCATGCCTCTACACATCAAGACAAATAAGGTGTTATCTTAGTGCATACAAGGCTTTGACAATACTAATAGCATACATTTTAATTTTACACCAAAGCACTTACTGCAAACCTAATGGAAACACCTTAGGTTTACTTTCCACATGATTATGAGCAGTTTTAAAGTTCTTTCATGCCTCTACATATCAAGACAAAAAAGTTGTTATCTCAGTGCATACAATGTTCTAACATTAAAGTAGTATACATTTCAATTTTCCACCAAAGTACTTACTGCAAACCTAATGGAAACACCTTAGGTTCACTTCCCACATAATTCTGAGATGTCTGAAAGTTGTTTCATGCCTCTGGACAAAAAGACAAAAAAGTTGTTGTCTGAGTGCTTACTGTGTTCTGACATTAAAGTAGTGTACATTTCAATTTTCCACCAAAGAGCATACTGCAAACCTGATGGAAACATTTTAAGTTAACTTCACACATGATTCTGAGTAGTTTGAAAGTTGTTTCATCCCTCTGTACAGCAAGACAAAAAAGCTGTTTTCTAAGTGCATGCAATTCTTTGAAATTAATGTATCATACATTTGAATTTTCCAACAAAGTGCAGAGTGCAAACCTGATGGAAACACCTTCGCTTAACCTCCCACATGATTCTGAATGGTTTGAAAGTTGCTTCATGCCTCTGAACTGGAAGATAAAAAAGTTGCTTTGTCAGTGCATACAATGCTCTGGGAATACAAATGGTACACATTTCAACTTTACACCAAAGTACTTGTGGCAAACCTAATGGAAACACCTTAGTTTAACTTTCCACATGATTATGAGTAGTTTGAAAGTTGTTTCATGCCTGTACACATCATGACAAAAAAGTTGTTATCTCAGTGCATACAATGCTGTGACAATACTAATAGCATAGATTTCAATTTTACACCAAAGTACTTACTGCAAACCTAATGGAAACACCTTAGGTTAACTTCCCACATGATTCTGAGATGTCTGAAAGTTGTTTCATGCCTCTGGACATAAAGACAAAAATGTTGTTTTCTGAGTGCTTACAATGTTCTGACATAAAGTAGTGTACATTTCAATTTTCCACCAAAGAGCATATGGCAAACCTATTAGAAACATTTTAAGTTAACTTCCCACATGATTCTGAGTAGTTTGAAAGTTGTTCCATCCCTCTGTACAGCAAGACAAAAAAGTTGTTTTCTAAGTGCATGCAATGTTTGCAATTAAAGTAGTATACATTTGAATTTTCCACCAAAGTGCAGACTGCAAACCTGATAGAAAGACCTTAGCTTAACTTCCCACATGATTCTGAATGGTTTGAACGTTGTTTCATGCTTCTGAACAGCAAGACAAAAAAGTTGTTTTCCAAGTGCATACAAAGCTCTGGTAATGCAAATAGTACACATTTCAACTTTACACCAAAGTACTTGCTGTTAACCTAATGGAAACACCTTAGTTTAACTTTCCACATGATTATGAGTAGTTTGAAAGTTGTTTCATGCATGTACACATCAGGACAAAAAAGTTGTTATCTCAGTGCATACAATGCTGTGACAATACTAATAGAATACATTTCAATTTTACATCAAAGTACTTACTGCAAACCTAATGGAAACACCTTAGGTTAACTTCCCACATGATTCTGAGATGTCTGAAAGTTGTTTCATGCCTCTGGACATAAAGACAAAAATGTTGTTTTCTGAGTGCTTGCAATGTTCTGACATAAAGTAGTGTACATTTGAATTTTCCACCAAAGTGCAGAGTGCAAACCTGATAGAAACACCTTAGCTTAACTTCCCACATGATTCTGAATGGTTTGAACGTTGTTTCATGCTTCTGAACAGCAAGACAAAAAAGTTGTTTTCTAAGTGCATACAAAGCTTTCGTAATGCAAATAGTACACATTTCAACTTTACACCAAAGTCCTTGCTGTAAACCTAATGGAAACACCTTAGTTTAACTTTCCACATGATTATGAGTAGTTTGAAAGTTTTTTCATGCCTGTACACATCAGGACAAAAAAGTTGTTATCTCAGTGCATACAATGATGTGAGAATACTAATGGCATACATTTCAATTTTACACCAAAGTACTTACTGAAAACCTAATGGAAACAGCTTAGGTTAACTTCCCACATGATTATGAGCAGTTTGAAAGTTGTTTCATGCCTCTACACATCAAGACAAAAAAGTTGTTATCTCAGTGCATACAAGGCTTTGACAATACAAATAGCATACATTTTAATTTTACACCAAAGCACTTACTGCAAACCTACTGGAAACACCTTAGGTTTACTTTCCACATGATTATGAGCAGTTTGAAAGTTGTTTCATGCCTCTACATATCAAGACAAAAAAGTTGTTATCTCAGTGCATACAATGTTCTAACATTAAAGTAGTATACATTTCAATTTTCCACCAAAGTACTTACTGCAAACCTAATGGAAACACCTTAGGTTCACTTCCCACATAATTCTGAGATGTCTGAAAGTTGTTTCATGCCTCTGGACAAAAAGACAAAAAAGTTGTTGTCTGAGTGCTTACTGTGTTCTGACATTAAAGTAGTGTACATTTCAATTTTCCACCAAAGAGCATAGTGCAAACCTGATGGAAACATTTTAAGTTAACTTCCCACATGATTCTGAGTAGTTTGAAAGTTGTTTCATCCCTCTGTACAGCAAGACAAAAAAGCTGTTTTCTAAGTGCATGCAATTCTTTGAAATTAATGTATCATACATTTGAATTTTCCAACAAAGTGCAGAGTGCAAACCTGATGGAAACACCTTCGCTTAACCTCCCACATGATTCTGAATGGTTTGAAAGTTGCTTCATGCCTCTGAACTGGAAGATAAAAAAGTTGCTTTGTCAGTGCATACAATGCTCTGGGAATACAAATGGTACACATTTCAACTTTACACCAAAGTACTTGTGGCAAACCTAATGGAAACACCTTAGTTTAACTTTCCACATGATTATGAGTAGTTTGAAAGTTGTTTCATGCCTGTACACATCAGGACAAAAAAGTTGTTATCTCAGTGCATACAATGCTGTGACAATACTAATAGCATAGATTTCAATTTTACACCAAAGTACTTACTGCAAACCTAATGGAAACACCTTAGGTTAACTTCCCACATGATTCTGAGATGTCTGAAAGTTGTTTCATGCCTCTGGACATAAAGACAAAAATGTTGTTTTCTGAGTGCTTCCAATGTTCTGACATAAAGTAGTGTACATTTCAATTTTCCACCAAAGAGCATATTGCAAACCTATTAGAAACATTTTAAGTTAACTTCCCACATGATTCTGAGTAGTTTGAAAGTTGCTCCATCCCTCTGTACAGCAAGACAAAAAAGTTGTTTTCTAAGTGCATGCAATGTTTGCAATTAAAGTAGTATACATTTGAATTTTCCACCAAAGTGCAGACTGCAAACCTGATAGAAAGACCTTAGCTTAACTTCCCACATGATTCTGAATGGTTTGAACGTTGTTTCATGCTTCTGAACAGCAAGACAAAAAAGTTCTTTTCCAAGTGCATACAAAGCTCTGGTAATGCAAATAGTACACATTTCAACTTTACACCAAAGTACTTGCTGTTAACCTAATGGAAACACCTTAGTTTAACTTTCCACATGATTATGAGTAGTTTGAAAGTTTTTTCATGCATGTACACATCAGGACAAAAAAGTTGTTATCTCAGTGCATACAATGATGTGAGAATACTAATGGCATACATTTCAATTTTACACCAAAGTACTTACAGAAAACCTAATGGATACAGCTTAGGTTAACTTCCCACATGATTATGAGCAGTTTGAAAGTTGTTTCATGCCTCTACACATCAAGACAAATAAGTTGTTATCTTAGTGCATACAAGGCTTTGACAATACTAATAGCATACATTTTAATTTTACACCAAAGCACTTACTGCAAACCTAATGGAAACACCTTAGGTTTACTTTCCACATGATTATGAGCAGTTTTAAAGTTGTTTCATGCCTCTACATATCAAGACAAAAAAGTTGTTATCTCAGTGCATACAATGTTCTAACATTAAAGTAGTATACATTTCAATTTTCCACCAAAGTACTTACTGCAAACCTAATGGAAACACCTTAGGTTCACTTCCCACATAATTCTGAGATGTCTGAAAGTTGTTTCATGCCTCTGGACAAAAAGACAAAAAAGTTGTTGTCTGAGTGCTTACTGTGTTCTGACATTAAAGTAGTGTACATTTCAATTTTCCACCAAAGAGCATAGTGCAAACCTGATGGAAACATTTTAAGTTAACTTCCCACATGATTCTGAGTAGTTTGAAAGTTGTTTCATCCCTCTGTACAGCAAGACAAAAAAGCTGTTTTCTAAGTGCATGCAATTCTTTGAAATTAATGTATCATACATTTGAATTTTCCAACAAAGTGCAGAGTGCAAACCTGATGGAAACACCTTCGCTTAACCTCCCACATGATTCTGAATGGTTTGAAAGTTGCTTCATGCCTCTGAACAGGAAGATAAAAAAGTTGCTTTGTCAGTGCATACAATGCTCTGGGAATACAAATGGTACACATTTCAACTTTACACCAAAGTACTTGTGGCAAACCTAATGGAAACACCTTAGTTTAACTTTCCACATGATTATGAGTAGTTTGAAAGTTGTTTCATGCCTGTACACATCAGGACAAAAAAGTTGTTATCTCAGTGCATACAATGCTGTGACAATACTAATAGCATAGATTTCAATTTTACACCAAAGTACTTACTGCAAACCTAATGGAAACACCTTAGGTTAACTTCCCACATGATTCTGAGATGTCTGAAAGTTGTTTCATGCCTCTGGACATAAAGACAAAAATGTTGTTTTCTGAGTGCTTACAATGTTCTGACATAAAGTAGTGTACATTTCAATTTTCCACCAAAGAGCATATGGCAAACCTATTAGAAACATTTTAAGTTAACTTCCCACATGATTCTGAGTAGTTTGAAAGTTGTTCCATCCCTCTGTACAGCAAGACAAAAAAGTTGTTTTCTAAGTGCATGCAATGTTTGCAATTAAAGTAGTATACATTTGAATTTTCCACCAAAGTGCAGACTGCAAACCTGATAGAAAGACCTTAGCTTAACTTCCCACATGATTCTGAATGGTTTGAACGTTGTTTCATGCTTCTGAACAGCAAGACAAAAAAGTTGTTTTCCAAGTGCATACAAAGCTCTGGTAATGCAAATAGTACACATTTCAACTTTACACCAAAGTACTTGCTGTTAACCTAATGGAAACACCTTAGTTTAACTTTCCACATGATTATGAGTAGTTTGAAAGTTGTTTCATGCATGTACACATCAGGACAAAAAAGTTGTTATCTCAGTGCATACAATGCTGTGACAATACTAATAGAATACATTTCAATTTTACATCAAAGTACTTACTGCAAACCTAATGGAAACACCTTAGGTTAACTTCCCACATGATTCTGAGATGTCTGAAAGTTGTTTCATGCCTCTGGACATAAAGACAAAAATGTTGTTTTCTGAGTGCTTGCAATGTTCTGACATAAAGTAGTGTACATTTGAATTTTCCACCAAAGTGCAGAGTGCAAACCTGATAGAAACACCTTAGCTTAACTTCCCACATGATTCTGAATGGTTTGAACGTTGTTTCATGCTTCTGAACAGCAAGACAAAAAAGTTGTTTTCTAAGTGCATACAAAGCTTTCGTAATGCAAATAGTACACATTTCAACTTTACACCAAAGTCCTTGCTGTAAACCTAATGGAAACACCTTAGTTTAACTTTCCACATGATTATGAGTAGTTTGAAAGTTTTTTCATGCCTGTACACATCAGGACAAAAAAGTTGTTATCTCAGTGCATACAATGATGTGAGAATACTAATGGCATACATTTCAATTTTACACCAAAGTACTTACTGAAAACCTAATGGAAACAGCTTAGGTTAACTTCCCACATGATTATGAGCAGTTTGAAAGTTGTTTCATGCCTCTACACATCAAGACAAAAAAGTTGTTATCTCAGTGCATACAAGGCTTTGACAATACAAATAGCATACATTTTAATTTTACACCAAAGCACTTACTGCAAACCTACTGGAAACACCTTAGGTTTACTTTCCACATGATTATGAGCAGTTTGAAAGTTGTTTCATGCCTCTACATATCAAGACAAAAAAGTTGTTATCTCAGTGCATACAATGTTCTAACATTAAAGTAGTATACATTTCAATTTTCCACCAAAGTACTTACTGCAAACCTAATGGAAACACCTTAGGTTCACTTCCCACATAATTCTGAGATGTCTGAAAGTTGTTTCATGCCTCTGGACAAAAAGACAAAAAAGTTGTTGTCTGAGTGCTTACTGTGTTCTGACATTAAAGTAGTGTACATTTCAATTTTCCACCAAAGAGCATAGTGCAAACCTGATGGAAACATTTTAAGTTAACTTCCCACATGATTCTGAGTAGTTTGAAAGTTGTTTCATCCCTCTGTACAGCAAGACAAAAAAGCTGTTTTCTAAGTGCATGCAATTCTTTGAAATTAATGTATCATACATTTGAATTTTCCAACAAAGTGCAGAGTGCAAACCTGATGGAAACACCTTCGCTTAACCTCCCACATGATTCTGAATGGTTTGAAAGTTGCTTCATGCCTCTGAACAGGAAGATAAAAAAGTTGCTTTGTCAGTGCATACAATGCTCTGGGAATACAAATGGTACACATTTCAACTTTACACCAAAGTACTTGTGGCAAACCTAATGGAAACACCTTAGTTTAACTTTCCACATGATTATGAGTAGTTTGAAAGTTGTTTCATGCCTGTACACATCAGGACAAAAAAGTTGTTATCTCAGTGCATACAATGCTGTGACAATACTAATAGCATAGATTTCAATTTTACACCAAAGTACTTACTGCAAACCTAATGGAAACACCTTAGGTTAACTTCCCACATGATTCTGAGATGTCTGAAAGTTGTTTCATGCCTCTGGACATAAAGACAAAAATGTTGTTTTCTGAGTGCTTCCAATGTTCTGACATAAAGTAGTGTACATTTCAATTTTCCACCAAAGAGCATATTGCAAACCTATTAGAAACATTTTAAGTTAACTTCCCACATGATTCTGAGTAGTTTGAAAGTTGCTCCATCCCTCTGTACAGCAAGACAAAAAAGTTGTTTTCTAAGTGCATGCAATGTTTGCAATTAAAGTAGTATACATTTGAATTTTCCACCAAAGTGCAGACTGCAAACCTGATAGAAAGACCTTAGCTTAACTTCCCACATGATTCTGAATGGTTTGAACGTTGTTTCATGCTTCTGAACAGCAAGACAAAAAAGTTGTTTTCCAAGTGCATACAAAGCTCTGGTAATGCAAATAGTACACATTTCAACTTTACACCAAAGTACTTGCTGTTAACCTAATGGAAACACCTTAGTTTAACTTTCCACATGATTATGAGTAGTTTGAAAGTTTTTTTCATGCATGTACACATCAGGACAAAAAAGTTGTTATCTCAGTGCATACAATGATGTGAGAATACTAATGGCATACATTTCAATTTTACACCAAAGTACTTACTGAAAACCTAATGGATACAGCTTAGGTTAACTTCCCACATGATTATGAGCAGTTTGAAAGTTGTTTCATGCCTCTACACATCAAGACAAATAAGTTGTTATCTTAGTGCATACAAGGCTTTGACAATACTAATAGCATACATTTTAATTTTACACCAAAGCACTTACTGCAAACCTAATGGAAACACCTTAGGTTTACTTTCCACATGATTATGAGCAGTTTTAAAGTTGTTTCATGCCTCTACATATCAAGACAAAAAAGTTGTTATCTCAGTGCATACAATGTTCTAACATTAAAGTAGTATACATTTCAATTTTCCACCAAAGTACTTACTGCAAACCTAATGGAAACACCTTAGGTTCACTTCCACATAATTCTGAGATGTCTGAAAGTTGTTTCATGCCTCTGGACAAAAAGACAAAAAAGTTGTTGTCTGAGTGCTTACTGTGTTCTGACATTAAAGTAGTGTACATTTCAATTTTCCACCAAAGAGCATAGTGCAAACCTGATGGAAACATTTTAAGTTAACTTCCCACATGATTCTGAGTAGTTTGAAAGTTGTTTCATCCCTCTGTACAGCAAGACAAAAAAGCTGTTTTCTAAGTGCATGCAATTCTTTGAAATTAATGTATCATACATTTGAATTTTCCAACAAAGTGCAGAGTGCAAACCTGATGGAAACACCTTCGCTTAACCTCCCACATGATTCTGAATGGTTTGAAAGTTGCTTCATGCCTCTGAACTGGAAGATAAAAAAGTTGCTTTGTCAGTGCATACAATGCTCTGGGAATACAAATGGTACACATTTCAACTTTACACCAAAGTACTTGTGGCAAACCTAATGGAAACACCTTAGTTTAACTTTCCACATGATTATGAGTAGTTTGAAAGTTGTTTCATGCCTGTACACATCATGACAAAAAAAGTTGTTATCTCAGTGCATACAATGCTGTGACAATACTAATAGCATAGATTTCAATTTTACACCAAAGTACTTACTGCAAACCTAATGGAAACACCTTAGGTTAACTTCCCACATGATTCTGAGATGTCTGAAAGTTGTTTCATGCCTCTGGACATAAAGACAAAAATGTTGTTTTCTGAGTGCTTACAATGTTCTGACATAAAGTAGTGTACATTTAAATTTTCCACCAAAGAGCATATGGCAAACCTATTAGAAACATTTTAAGTTAACTTCCCACATGATTCTGAGTAGTTTGAAGTTGTTCCATCCCTCTGTACAGCAAGACAAAAAAGTTGTTTTCTAAGTGCATGCAATGTTTGCAATTAAAGTAGTATACATTTGAATTTTCCACCAAAGTGCAGACTGCAAACCTGATAGAAAGACCTTAGCTTAACTTCCCACATGATTCTGAATGGTTTGAACGTTGTTTCATGCTTCTGAACAGCAAGACAAAAAAGTTGTTTTCTAAGTGCATACAAAGCTTTCGTAATGCAAATAGTACACATTTCAACTTTACACCAAAGTCCTTGC